>NW_016107796.1:71012-77381 GCF_001604975.1 Cebus imitator
TGATATTCCTTATATGCCAGTATTTTGCTGGAAAAGTCTGTTTTTGGATTCACCACAGAAAGTGTTTCTAAACTGCTGCATACACAGATTAGTTTAACTCTGTAAGTTGAATGCATGCATTGACAACCATTCTCTTGGATGGCTCGATTTTAGTTTTAGAACCAGATGTTTCTCATTACAGTATGTACCCCCATTCACTCGGGAATGTCCCAACGCTGCTCCTAGAAGAAACGGGTTTCTAACTCGCTGAATCTAAACATAGATGCAACTCCCTAAGGTGAATGAACACACAGCAGAGCAGTTTTAAAGATACATTTCTTCTGAGTTTCAGATGCAGTCGTACTGCTTTTGCTTATAGCCCGGGATTTTGCTGGAAATGTCTGTTTTTAGATTCTCCACAGAAAGTGTTTCTAAACTGCTGCATACACATCAGTTTAAGTCTGTAAGTGGAATGCACACCTAGACAAACATTCTATTAGATAGTTCTGTTTTCCTTTTAGAACCAGATGTTTCTTATTACAGCATATACTCCCATTCACTCCAGAATGTCCAAACGCAGCTCCTAGAAGTAACAGGTTTCTAACTTGCTGAATCTAAATATAGATGCAACTTTGATAGTTGAAGGAACACATAGCAGAGCAGTTTGAAAAACACATTTCTTCTGTGTTTTAGACGCAGTCTTACTGTGATTTCTTATATGCCATGATTTTGCTGGAAATGTCTCTTTTTAGATTCTGCACAGAAAGGGTTTCTAAATTGCTACATACACACATCAGTTTAACTCTGTAAGTTGCATGCACACATTGACTACCATTCTGTTATATAGCTCCATTTTCTTTTTAGAACTAGATACTTAAAATTACAGGATATGCTCCCATTCACTCGGGAATGTCCAAATGCAGCTCCTAGAAGAAACGGGTTTCTAACTTGCTGAATCTAAACATAGATGCCACTTCCTTAGCTGAAGGCACACATAGCAGAGCAGTTTGAACAATACGTTTCTTCTGTTTTTTAGATGTAGTCCTACCGCTATTTTTTATATGCCAGAATTTTGTGGGAAATGTCTGTTTTTAGATTCTCCACAGATAGGTTTTCTAAACTGCTGCATACACATCAGTTTAACTCTGTAATTTGAATGCACACATTGGCAGCCATTCTGTTAGATAGCTCCATTTTCGTTTTAGAACCAGGTGTTTCTCATTGCAGCGGATACTCCCAATCACTTGGGTATGTCCAAACACAGCTCACGGAAGATAAGGGTTTCTAACTCGCTGAATGTACATGTAGTTGAAACTAACTTAGTTGAACGAACACTCAGCAAAGCAGTTTGAAAGACACGTTTCTTCGGTGTTTTAGACGCAGTGTTACTGCATTTGCCTATATGACGGGACATTGCTGGAAATGTCTGTTATGAGATTCTCCATAGAAAGGGTTTCTTAACTGCTGCATACACACATCAGTTTAACTCTGCAAGTTTAACGCACACATTGACAACTATTCTGTTACATAGCTCCGTTTTTGTTTTAGAACCAGAAGTCTCTAATTACAGCATATACTCCAATTCACTTGGGAATGTCCTAACGCAGCTCCTAGAATAAACAGGTTTCTAACTCACTGAATCTAAACATAGATGCAACTCCCTTAGCTGAACAATCACACAGCAGAGCTTTTTGAAAGATAAGTTTCTTCTGTGATTTAGACGCAGTCTTACTGCTATTTCTTATATGCTGACATTTTGCTGGAAATGTCTGTTTTTTGATTTCCACAGAAAGGGTTTCTAAACTGCTACATACACATATCAGTTTAATGCTGTAAGTAGAATGGACATATTGACAACCATTGTGTTAGATAGCTCCGTTTTCATTTTAGAACCAAATGTTTCTCATTACAGCATATATTCCCCTTCACTTGGGAATGTACAAATGCAGCTCCTAGATGAAACTGGTTTCTATCTTGCTGAACCTAAAAATAAATGCAACTTTCTTAGTTGAACGAACACAAGGCAGAGCAGTTTCAAAGATACGTTTCTTCTGTGATTTAGATGCAGTCTTACTGCTATTTCTTATAGGCTGGGATTTTGCTGGAAGTGTGTTTTTAGATTCTCCACAGAAAGGGTTTCTAAACTGCTGCATAAACACATCAATTTAACTCTGTAAGTTGAATGCACACATTGACAACCATTCTGTTACATAGCTCCGTTTTCGTTTTAGAACCAAATGTTACTCATTACAGCATATACTCCCATTCACTCTGGAATGTCCAAACATAGCTCCTAGAATAAATGGGTTTCTAACTCGCTGAATCTAAACATAGATGCAACTCCCTTAGTTGAATGAACACACAGCTGACCAGTTTGAAAGATACGTTTCCTCTGTGTTTTAGACACACTCTTATTGCTATTTCTTATATGAGGGGATTTTGTTGTAAATGTCTGTTGTTACATTCTCCACAGAAAGACTTTCTAAATTGCTGCATACACACATCAGTTTATCTCTGTAAGTTAAATGCACTCATTGACAACCAGTCTGTTAGATAGCTCCATTTTCTTTTAGGACCATATGTTTCTCATTACAGCGTATACTCTCATTCACTCGGGAATCTCCATACGCAGCTCCTAGGATAAACATGGTCCCAACTCACTAATTCAAAACATAGATGCCACTGTCCTACTTGAATGAACACACAGCAGAGTAGTTTGAAAGATACGTTTCTTCTGTGTTTTAGACGCAGTCTTACTGCTATTTCTTATATGCCAGTATTTTGCTGGAAATGTCTGTTTTTAGATTCTCCACAGAAAGTGTTTCTAAACTGCTGGATACACACATCAGTTTGTATCTGTAAGGTGAATGCACACATTGACAACCAGTCTGTTGGATCGCTCCATTTTCGTATTAGAACCAGATGCTTCACATGACAGCATATAACCCCATTTGCTCAGGAACGTCCAAACGCAGCCTATACAAGAAACGTGTTTCTAACTCGCTGAATCTAAACATAGATTCAACTCCTTTAGTAGAACAAACACACAGCAGAGTAGTTTGGACGATACATTTCTTCTATGTTTTAGACACAGTCGTACTGCTATTACTTATATGCCGTGATTTTGCTGGAAATGTTTGCTTTCATATTTTCCACAGAAAGAATATTTAAACTGCTGCATAAGCACATCAGTTTAACTCTGTAAGTTGAATACATACATTGACAACCATTCTGTTAGATACCTCCATTTTTCTTTTAGAACCCAATGTTTCTCATTACAGCATATACTTCCATTCACTCAGGTATGTCCAAACGAAGATCCTAGAAGAAACGTGTTTCTAACTCGCTGAATCTAAACATACATTCATTTCCCTTATTTGAACAAACACACAGCAGAGCAATTTTAAAGATATGTTTCTTCTGTGTCTTAGATGCAGTGTTACTGCTATTTCTTATATGCCAGGATTTTGCAGGAAATGTCTGTTTTTAGATTCTCCACAGAAAGTGTTACTGAACTGCTACATACACACATCAGTTTAACTCTTGTAGTTGAAAGCACACATTGACAACAATTCTGTGAGATAGCTTTGTTTTCATTTTAGAACCAGATGTTCCTCATTACACCATATACTCCCATTCACTTGGGAATATCCAAGCAAGCTCCTAGAAGAAACGTGTTTCTAACTCCCTGAATCTACACATAGATTCCACTCCCTTAGTTCAACGAAGACAGAGCATAGTAGTTTGGAAGATATATATTTTTATGTGTTTTAGATGCAGTCTTACTGGTATTTCTTATATGCTGGAATTTTGCTGGAAATGTCTGTTTTTAGATTCTCCACAGAAAGTGTTACTAAACTGCTGCATACACACATCAGCTTAATTTTGTAAGTTGAATGCACTCATTGACAACCATTCTGTTCGATAGCTCCGTTTTCATTTCAGAACTAGGTATTTCTTATTACAGCATATACTCCCATTCACTCGGGAATGTCCAAACGCAGCTCCTAGAAAAAACTTATTTCTAACTTGCTGAATCTAAACATAGATTGATTTCCCTTATTTGAATGAAGACACAGCAGAGTACTTCGAAATATATGGTTCTGCTGTGTTTTAGACACTGTCTTACTGCTATTACTTGTATGCTGCAATTTGGCCTAAAATGTCTGCTTTCAGATTCTACACAGAAAATGTTTCTAAACTGCTGCATACAAATATCATTTTAACTCTGTAAGTTGTATGCATGCAATAAAACCATTCTGTTAGATAGTTCAGTTTTGTTTTAGAACCTTATGTTTCTCTTTACAGCATATACCTTCATTCACTTGGGAATGTCCAAATGCAAATCCTAGAAGAAACGTGTTTCTAACTCGCTGAATCTAAACATAGATTGATTTCTCTTATTTGAAAGAACACACAGCAGAGCACTTGGAAATACATGGTTCTGCTGTGTTTTAGATGCAGTCTTACTGCTATTTCTTATACTCCAGGATTTTGCTGGAAATGTCTGTTTTCAGATTCGCCTCAGGAACGTTCTCTAAACTGCTGCATACATGCTTCAGTTTATGTCTGTAAGTTCAAAGCACACATTGACAACCATTCTCTTAGATAGCTCCGTTTTTGTTTTAGAACCAGACGTTTCTCATTACAGCATATATTCCCATTCACTCAGGAATTTCCAACCAAAGCTCCTAGAAGAAATGTGTTTCTAAATCAGTGAATCTAAACATAGATTCAACACCCTTAGTGGAACGAACACACAGCAGAGCAGTTTGAAAGATAGGTTTCTTCTGTGTTTTAGACACAGTCTTACTGCTATTTCTTATATGAAGGGATTTTGCTGGAAATGTGTGTTTTTAGATTCTCCACAGAAAGGGTTTCTAAACTGCTATATACACACATCCGTTTAGCTCTGTAAGTTGAATGCACATATTGACAACCATTCTGTTAGATAGTTCCATTTTCGTTTTAGAACCAGATGTTTATCATTAAAGCATATACTCCATTTCACTGGGGAATGTCCAAATGCAGCTCCCACAAGCAATGTGTTTCTAACTCGCTGAATCGAAACATAGATGCAACTCCCTTAACTGAACGAACACACAGCACAGCAGTTTGAAATACACTTTTCTTCTGTATTTCAGATGCAGTAATACTGTTATTTCTTCTATTCCTGGATTTTGACAGAAATGTCTGTTTATAGATTCAACAAAGAAGGGATTTCCAAGCTGCTGCATACACACATCAGTTTAGCTCTGTAAGGTGAATGCACACTTTGACAACCATTCTGTTAAACAGCTCTGTTTTCGTTTTGGAACCAGATGTTACTCATTACAGCATATACTTCCATTCACTCAGGAATGTCCAAACAAAGCTCCAAGAGGAAACGTGTTTCTAACTCGCTGAATCTAACCATAATTTCAACTTCCTTAGTTGAATGAACACACTGCAGAGTTGTTTGAAAGATACGTTTCTTCACTGTTTTAGATGCAGTCTTACTGCTATTTCTTACATGCCGGGATTTTTCTGGAAATGTCTGTTTTCAGATTCTCCACACGAAGTGTTTCTTTACTGCTGCATACACACGCCTGTTTAACTGTGTATGTTGATCGAACACACTGCAGAGAAGTTTGAATGATATGTTTCTTCACTGTTTTAGATGCAGTCTTACTGCTATTTCTTATATGCTCAAATTTGTCTGGAAATGTCTGTTTTCAGATTCTCAACAGAAAGTGTTTCTTAACTGCTGCAAACACGCATCAGTTTAACTCTGTAAGTTGAATGCACACATTGACAACTTTTCTGTCAGATAGTTTTTGTTTTAGAACCTGATGTTTCTCATTACAGCATATACTCCCATTCACTCGGGAATGTCCAAACGCAGCTCCTAAAAGAAACGTGATTCTAACTCACTGAATCTAAACATAGATTCAACTCCCTTAGTTGAACGAACACACCACAGAGCAGTTTGAAGGATACCTTTGTTTTGTGTTTTAGAGGCAATCGTACTGCTATTTCTTACTTGACGGGAATTTGCTGGAAATGTCTGTTTTTAGATTCTAGCAGAAAGGGCTTCTAATCAGCTGCATGCACACATCAGTTTATAAGTTGAATGCACACATTGACAACCATTCTGTTAGATAGCTCCGTTTTCGTTTTAGAACCCCGTGTTTCTCATTACAGCTTACACACCCTTTAACTCAGGAATGTGCAAATGCAGCTCCTAGAAAAAATGTGTTTCTAACTCACTGAATCTAAACATAGATTAAACTTCCTTAGTTGAACGAACACACAGCTGAGCAATTCGCAAGATACGTTTATTCTGTGTTTTAGATGCAGTCTTACTGCTATTTCTTATATGCTGGGATTTTTCTTTTTTTTTTTTTTTTT
>NW_016107796.1:80306-94411 GCF_001604975.1 Cebus imitator
CCCCATCACCTACATCTGGCATTTCTCCCCCTGCTATCCCCCCCCAGCTCCCCACCCCCCACCGTCCCTCCCCTATTTCCCCCCAACTGACCCCAGTGTGTAGCGCTCCCCTCCCTTTGTCCATGTGCTCTCATCGTTCAACACCCGCCTATGAGAACATGGATAGCTCCATTTTTGTTTTAGAACCAGATGTTTCTCATTACAGCATATACTCCCATTCACTTGGGAATGTCCCAATGCAGCTCCTAGAAAGAACGTGTTTCTAACTTGCTGAATCTAAACATAGATTCAACTCTCTTAGTTGAATGAACACACAGCAGAGCAGTTTAAAAGGTACATTTCTTCTGTGTTTTAGACGCAGTCTTACTGTTATTTCTTATTGTAAAGTTTATTCTCTGTAGGTTTATTGCCAAGTTAAAAATGAGGAAACTGAGGCCAGCACAAGAAAATTAGATGCCAATTTATTC
Source organism: Cebus imitator (assembly GCF_001604975.1). NCBI lineage: Eukaryota > Metazoa > Chordata > Mammalia > Primates > Cebidae > Cebus > Cebus imitator. The sequence goes on from NW_016107796.1 coordinate 80,774, forward strand.
AGCTCCCAGGTGAGGTTCTGTGGTCCCAGGGAGAGGGGCCAGGGAAGTCCGGCTTGACTCCTTTTAGGAGTAGGGTTTTATAGGGAGTGAAGGCATTCAATTGGATTTGGAGAAACTGGATGTGGACAGGGTGAGCTCCTATTGGTAGGTAGTGGGATTTCCAGTGAGCAGGCTAAGTGCTGAGTGCAGAGGGGATTTCTAAGGGTGGAGTTAGGTGCCGAGTGCAGAGGGGATTTCCGAGGTGGGATAGGTGCCGAGTGCAGAGGAGATTTCCAAGACGGGCTAGGTGCTGAGTGCAAAGGGGATTTCCAAGGCAGAGCTTGATGATGGGCATATTCTGATAATGTGATTTTCAAGCAGGGAGGGAGATGCGTGTGTTCGAACTCTCAGCATGGCAACGAGCCTTACATTCCGACCTTTTTGATGATATATGGAACGCCACTTCTTTCTGGCTACTTCCTGCTGAATAGGGGCGAAGTAGGGGGGAAAGAGTCAGTTGGCTGGTGCCTCGATTGGGAGTCAGATATAGGGGTGAAGCATCATCTGGTTAACAGCCACCCTGGAAATTTCTCTTATGTGGGCCTGTAAAAACTTGAGAATAAAAGGGGCTAGTATTAGTAGAAGACACAATAATAACAGGGGTAATAATGGGAGTCAGCCAGGTAAGCATGGGAGATTGCCACCAGTTGAGAGATGAGGCTGGTGTGCTCTGCTTCTTGCGGAGGTTCTTTGGAGGTGATAGAGAGTGTTGACATTTTCTTCCACAAGGCCTGTTTCATTGATGTAATAGCAGCACTGCTCCTGGAGAAACAGACAGGTACCTCCTTTTTCTGCTGTTACTAAGTATAAGGCCCATTGGTTTTGGAGAGTTACCTGAGCCAGCGACGTGATTTGTCACCGGAGGGAGGCTAGAGAGGTGGCTGACGCTTTAATAGCCACACGGAGCTTGTCTTCCAGTTGCGCGGCTGAAGTGATGCTGTAGCCCATCCTACTCCAGCTGCTACTAGAGAGGATGCTAAAGAGAGGCCAACTACTATTGGAGGAAGACTGCTTGTTTGCTTCGGTGATTAGGGGACAGTGTGATGAGGGATAGGAATTCAGCTTGTCCATACACTTCAAACTGCAGGACTAGTGTGATGGGCACACAAGGGAAAAGGAGGGATGTATTAATAACTTTGGTTAGGGTTTTATTACACCAAAAGTATCCTATCCTCCTGGAGGCACGTAAAAGGAGGGTTTTACTTCTGCCATGGTGTTGCACCTGAGGCTGGGGCTGCTGGCTGACTTATAGCAGAGAGAGAGACTTTGAGAATGTACATTGAACTAAGGGGGGTTTGTTAAGGGAGGCACATAAAGAGCAGTTGGTGGAATCTGTGGCCCCTGTTAAGTTTAATACGTAAGCCCCTTGCTGTACTAGAGTTAGCCAGGAGAATGGCTGGGGAGCGTAGTTTGAGGGCCTGGGTTGAATTGAGGGCTTAAGTTGGTTAGTTAAAGTAGCCTCATTTTGTAAGATGGAATTTCTTAATGAATTGAAGTGTACTACTTTCATGGGTACTATCCGTGTATAGGACTGGAATATTAGCCAGGTACCACTGGGGTGGCTGTTGGTAAACCTGGTGTATATTTTACCTGCAGTACCCTCTTTCCAGCGGGTGTCCCAGGGATCATGGATGATAAGGGACACTTCACTTAGGTTGAGGAAAAGCATTTTACTTGCCAGGGAGTGCCCGTTATACACAGAAGGCTCTGTGTACAACACAAGAATTGTATGGGCATCCGCCATAGGTATTGCTCCTCGGATGACAGAAGTTTTTGGTTTGGTCATAAAGAAAGCAGAGGATAAAGTTATTCCAGGAGTTTTTGATAGTATTGGACTTGGATTTAGAGAATTCAAATTTTACGACTGATTGGCAGCCTGTGGGCTGGCAATCTGCTTGGGCAAGGTATTGGGTTTTAGTAGTTCAGCCTACTGTCCAGGACTTCTGAAGGTAGAACCACCAGACATAGTAAGGGTTAGCTTTAAGAGGGGATGCCAGAAAAATTGTTAGAATTTGAAGGGTTAGGAGTTGACAGGTAGGGGTTATGGGTGAGGCAGAGGTCATTGGGGCCCAAGGGTTCGGACCTCCACTGGTCATTCTCAGGAGCCAGTTTGAGGCGTGACACATGGTACCAAGGGGTGTGGCCTAAAAGTTTGGCAGCAGTTTGGGTAGTTAGGATAACAATATGGGGTCCTGACCACCTGGGCTGCAGAGACCCTGGCTTGAGTTCCCGGAGGAGGACACTGTCACCTGGCTGGAGAGGTATAGTCTGGTGGGAGTCCTCTGGTCCCGGAACTATGGGGAGAGTACGGTCCATGTGTTCCCTAAGTGGTGGAGGAGAGAGAGGTAGGGAAAGTAGGAACCCAGAGGAGGTGGTTGTACCAGGAGATTGTGAGAAACTAGAAAAGGCCTGCTGTATAGCAACTCAAAGGGACTGAGACCCGTTGGCTCCCCTGGGGTGGCCCAGATCCGGGCTAGAGCAAGAGATAGGAGTGTGGGCCAGGAAAGTTTTACCTCTATGGTGAGTTTGGCCAAATGATTCTTGAGAATACCGTGAGCCCATTCAACTTTACCCAATGACTGAGGGTGGTAGGGGATGTGAAGTTTCCAGGAGATGTTGAGAGACTTGGTGACTAGCTGGACCACCCAGGCTATAAACGCTGGACCGTTGTCTGACTGAATGTTTCTAGGTAAGCCAAAACGTGGGATAATCTCCTGGATTAAGAGGGATGCCACCATGTCTGCAGTTTCCCTGGAGGTGGGAAAGGCTTCAATCCATCCAGAAAAGGTATATACAAAGATTAAGAGTTAGCGATGTTTTTTGTGCATGGGCATATTGGTAAAATCAGTTTGCCAGTCTTGGGCTGGCAGGTGGCCAAGCATTTGGTGGGCAGGAAACTGTGGCCTTAAGCTTCCCTGAGGTGAGACCTTAGAGCAGGTAATGCATGCCTTGTGTACTTTCTTAAGCATCTGTTGCAGACCTGGCAAGGAAAAGAGGGGCTGCATGAAACGGTGCAATGCTTTAGGCCCTATATGTAAGGATTGGTGTATTTCAGCAATGATTATTTGGGCCTGTTCCCGGGGAAGGGCGATTTTGTTGTTCAGGAAGACCCAACCCTGATCACACTCGGTTCCCCCTTTTAATATGAGGGCCTGTTTCTCTGATGGTGAGTAAATTGGTGGTGTGGCCATGGAGAGAAACAGGACTGGAGTGGGGGCTAGCCTGGTACTGGTTAAGGATTTTGCTGCTGCATCTGCCCTTGCATTGCCCCAGGAAACAACATCCTGCTGGGCCTGATGCCCGCGGCAGTGGATGACAGCAACTTCTTTGGGCAGTGATAGGACCTGCAGGAAATTAGAGATTTGGGTAGCATTAATTATGGGGGATCCTTTTGTAGTAAGAAATCCCCACTCTCTCTAGAGGGCAGCGTGGCAGTGGGTAATAAGAAAAGCATACTTTGAATTTGCTCGCTTTCCCTGTGCTAGCGTGAGAGCTCAGGTTAATGCAATGAGCTCTGTCTTTTGTGATGTGGTCCCATCAGGAAGGCGGCATGCCTCGAGGGTGGCTGAGTCTGTAACTACTGCATAGGCGGCTTTTCACCACCCCTCGGGGGTCACTATTGAACTCCCATCTACATAAAAGGTAAGGTCTGGGTTAGATAAGGGAAGGTCAGACAGCTCCTGCCGAGGTTTAGCAAATGTATCCATTCGTTCAGGGCAGGAATGGGCTAGGGTGGAGGGATGGGATAGAAGGGGAAACAAAGTAGGTGGGTTGAGTGGAGAAGTGGAATGAAGGCTAACTGATGGATTTTCAATAAAGAGTAGATGAAACTCCTGTAGGTGAGAGGGTCCTAGGTGAATGAGAGATTTGTGAGAGAGAAGGTCGGTCAGTCGATGAGGAGAAAACATCGACTAAGGTAAGTTTTAGGGATTCCTTGGTAAGTTCTGTTGCCCCCAGGGCCTGCAGGCAAGGCTGCCATCCCCTGACTGTGGGATCAAGTTGTTTTGATAAATATGCTACAGGACAATACATGGGACCTAGGGGTTGAGTTAGGACTCCAATTGCAATCCCTTGTTTCTTGTCAGTAAACAAGTGGAAGGGATGGTTAAGGTCAGGCAGTTGAAGTGGAGATGCTGTGGACAGAGCAGTTTGTAGGGTTCTGAAGGCTTGTTTTACAACTCTGGGATGAGAGAGGGGTCCTATGGGTGTGTCCTTAGCTGCCACATACAGAGGTTTAGCTACAGCGGCAAAGTTAGGTACCCAGTGATGGAAGTATCCTACAAATCCTAAGAAGGAGAGAATCTGGTCTGCAGTCTCCGGGGGCTGCAATGAAAGAAGTGCCTGCTGGCTGTTGGTTGTTAGGCTTTTAGTTTTGGGGGTGAGGCAAATGCCTAAGTAGACTACTGAGGTGACTGATAACTGTGATTTAGAGGGAGATATCTGGTACCCCTTGGATCCAAGAAAGCTAAGGAGAGTGGCAGTATGTTGTTGAGACAGAGAGAGGGAGGGGCTACAAAGTAACAGATCATCCACGTACTGGAGAAGGAGACTGGGTTGGAGGGAGCAGGAGTTAAAGTCAGCTGCTAAGGCTTGTCTGAAAATGTGGGGGCTGTCCCTAAATCCCTGGGGCAGGACTGTCCAGGTGAGCTGCCGTGACAGGTTGGTGTCAGGATCAGTCCAGATGAAGGCAAAAAAGAATTAAGACTCTGGGTGAAGGGGAATAGTAAAGAAGGCGTCCTTAAGGTCAAGAACTGTAAAATGAGAGGTAGTGAAGGGAATGTTGGATAATAGAGTGTATGTGTTGGGGACCACCGGGGGGATGGGGACCACCGGGGGGATGGGTACCACCGCCTCGCTGATGAGGCACAGGTCCTGAACTAGGCAGTAGTCGCCGGTTGGCTTTCGGACAGGTAAGATAGGAGTATTACAAGGGGAACTGGTGGGAATAAGGAGTCCCTGGGCCAGAAGTCGGGTGATGATAGGCTTTAGGCCCTGGCGATGGGTTTTTGAGATGGGAAACTGAGGACGTGAGGGAAAGTGGGTAGAGTTCTTCAGGAGTATTTTAACTGGTGTGTGGTGTCTGGCCACCACAGGCTTGGAAGTATCCCATACTGAGGGATTAACTTCATTAGGAAGGATAGGGGGTTGAGGCGAAGGGTTAAGGCAGGGCGTGATACCAGTTAGGAGTAGCAGTAGGAGGTGGGCAGAGGACGAACTTGAATGTGGGGGGCCAATGAATTGGAATGTGGCCCCTACAGTCTGGAGAATATCTCATCCTAAAAGGGGGACTGGGCATGAGGGTATGATTAGAAAGGAGTGGGAGAAGGGTTGTCCTTCAAGGACACAGGTTAAGGGACGAGTTTTGTTAGGACAGGACAGCTTTCCATCAGTCCCCATGACTGAAACCTGGGGAGGTATGCTAGGTCCTGAGTAGGAAGGCAGTACAGAATAGGTAGCCCCCGTATCCATTAAAAAGGAAATGGACTTACCCGCTACCTGCAGCGTTACCCTGGGCTCAGCGAGGGTGATGGGGGTCCTCGAGTCCAGGCTGCATCAGTCGTCCAGAAGGCCGAGAATTTCAAGTGAAGGTACTGCTTCCTGCAGACCGGCCTGCCCTCCACATAGAGGTGTGGGGGGTGAGCCTGCAGCTCGGGATGAGCAGTCAACCTTCCAGTGTCCAGTCTGTTTGCAGCTTGGGCACTGCCCAGGAGGTGGACGAGGACAGGGGCACTGCCGTGCCCAGTGTCCCTCCTGGCCACATCTGAAAAAGGGCCCAGTCGGGGCCTTTGACGAATTTTGGGAGGGTTTCAATGGACCCCCTCCACCAGATGTTCAGTGGGCTGCTGGCCTCAGGGCTGCTACAAGAGCTTGGGTTTGGGGGCCTACCTTTTGCTGTAAACGGGCCTGATGGGTGGCCTCAGCCTGTTCCTCTCAGCCATTGAAAACTTTAAATGCCATGTTCACCAGGTTCCGTATGGGAGTTTGGGGGCCCTCCTCAGCTTTTTTAAGTTTCCTCCTTACATCAGCTGCTGACTGGTAGATGAAGTGGGTGGCTAGGACTGTAGCCCCTGCTAAGGAGGCTGGATCTAGCCAGGTATGGAGGACCATAGCATTAGTTAATCAGTCTAGGAAGTCAGCTGGGTTTTCATGAGGACCCTGAGTTATTTCCCTTAACTTGTCATAATTAACTACCTTTTGAGCTGCGCTTTGCATGCCTGCTAGGAGGCACTGTAACATTTGGTCTCGGTGGCAGCGGCCGTCTTGACCAGTTTGATAGTCCCAATTAGAGTCTGCCTCAGGGATTGCAGCTGCACCTACTGGCATTTGATTGTGAGATGTACCCGTTCAGCGTGAGCTCGGGCAGCTGTAAGAATGTGGTCATGCTCATCAGGAGTAAGAGTGGAAGACAGGATCACATAGGTGTCATGCCAGGTTAGGTTGTACGCCTGGGTGAGGTAATGAAATTCTTTGGTATAAGCGGTAGGATTGGTAGAGAATGACCCTAGGCGTTTTTCAATGTCTGACAGGTCAGAGAGAGAGAAGGGAACGTGCATTTGTACAACACCTTCTGCTCTGGCTACCTCACGCAAAGGGCAGAGGAGTGGGGGGTCATGAGAGTGGATATGAGCACTGACAGGGGAAGTTATATTAGGGCTTTGGGGAGGAGAAGGAGAAGAGGGAGGAGGGAGTTGAGGCCTCACATAAGGAGGGGTGTTGGTAAAGTGGGCGGGGCAGGGCAGGTCTTCAGGGTCTTTGGAGAGTGCGAAGCCAGGCAGGGCTGAGGGCAAAGGTGGGGTTTTGGCTAACAGAACCTGGGAGGAGGAACAAGAGGAGCAGAGGGTGGGCTGGGAGAGAAGGTACCAGAAAGCCTGACGATTTACTGTTCTTTTGGCAAAAGTTGTCTAGGTCTGTCAGGACATTAAAGTTGAGTGTGCTCTCTGGAGACCACTTAGACTGGCTGTCTAGGGGATATTGTGGCCAGGCCATGGTGGAGAGGAAAAGCAGCCTTTTATTTTTAATGGAAAGACCTAGTTTGGGTAGATTTTGGACTAGGAATCCTAATGGCGATTTAGGGTCTGGGGGGGACTTCTGATTGCCCATGGTTTACTCTTGTGGGGTAGTTAGGGGTTAGAAACGAATATGGGAAGATCTTATACCTAACACAGGCAGAAGTACTCTTTTCCTAGGAGGCTGGCTGAGAGAGCTTACAGGCTGTAACAATGTAATGATTATAACAAGAAAGAAGAAGAGAGAGAGAGAGTGAGGCCTCAGTAGAAGAAGAGGAAGAAGAAAGAAAACAGAGTTACTTCATTAATGAGAGGTTATATGCCAAAAGGGCTGATCTGAGAATTTGAGATAGACGTTTTAGTACCGTAAGCCAGAAATTTGGTCCTGCTGTTAGGCAGGGCTTGGGTTTACAAACAGACCTTCTCAATACCTAAACCTCGGCCACTGCTGCGGAGATGTTCGGAAGGCATCCCAGACTGCCCTACCAAACACAGTAGAGGGTTCAGGAAGATGGGGACATCTCCCTCAAATTCCTGACCCCCGGAATCCCCTCATGGAGAGAAGAAAAGAGAGTAGGGACATCTCCTCTACACTCAAGTCCTCAAGACAAGGCCAGGGCCCCAGGCCCATGGAGAGACGAGAAGGAGTCCCTGACGCAGCCACGATAGCGAGCAAGGAGTCCATGAGGCAGGAAGTGGGAGAGGTTGTGGGTAACAGAAGTCTTACCTTGCGATGGAGCAGTTCCCTGGTCTGGCTTCAGGTGAAGGAGTCAGTTTCCCCCAGGAGGGGTCGCACAGCTCCCTCCTGGGTTTTGGCACCAGTTGTAAAGTTTATTCTCTGTAGGTTTATTGCCGAGTTAAAAACAAGGAAACCGAGGCCAGCACAAGAAAATTAGATGCCAATTTATTCAGCTCCCGGGTGAGGTTCTGTGGTCCTGAGCAGACCAAGTGCTGAGTGCAGAGGGGATATCTAAGGGTGGGGTTAGGTGCCAAGTGCAGAGGGGATTTCCAAGGTGGGCTAGGTGCTGAGTGGAGAGGGGATTTCCAAGGTGGAGCTAGAAGATGGGCATATTCTGATAATGTAATTTTCAAGTGGGGAGGGAGATGGGCATGTTCAAACTCCCAACGAGGCACCCAGCCTTACACTTATATGATGGGATTTTGCTGGAAATGTCTGTTTTTAGATTCTCCACAGAAAGGGTTTCTGAACTGCTGCATGCCAGATAAGTTTAACTCTGTACATTGAATGCACACATTGACAACCATTTTGTTAGATAGCTCCATTGTCGTTTTAGAACAAGATGTTTCTTATTACAAGATATACCACCATTCACTCAGGAATCTCCAAACGCAGCTCCCAGAAGAAAAGTGTTTCTAACTCTCTGGATCTAAATATAGATGCAACTCTATTAGTTGAATGAACACACAGCAGAGCAGTTTGAAACATACGTTTCTTCAGTGTTTTAGACGCAGTCTTACTGCTATTCCTTATATGCCTGGATTTGGTTGGAAATGACTGTCTTTATATTCTCCAAAAATGGGTTTCTAAACTGCTACATACACACATCAGTTTAACTCTGTAAGTTGAATGCACACATTGACACACACATTCTGTTAGATAACTCCATTTTCGTTTTAGAACCAGATGTTTCTCATTACCGCATATACTCCCTTTCACTAAGGAATGTCCAAATGCAGTTCCTAGAAGGAACATGTGTCTATCTCCTGAATTTAAACAAAGATGCAACTCCCTTAGTAGAACAAACACACAGCAGAGCAATTTGAAACATACGTTTCTTCTGTGTTTTACACGCAGAATTATTGCGATTTCTTATATGCAGGGATTTTGCTGGAAATGTCTGGTTTTTGATTTTTTTGATTTTTTATTTTTTTAAATTGCATTTTAGGTTTTGGACTACATGTGAAGAACATGCAAGATTGTTGCATAGGTATACACGTGGCAGTGTGATTTGCTGCCTTCCTCCCCCTCACCTATATCTGGCATTTCTCCCCATGCCATGCCCCTCAAATCCCCAACCTCTGCTATCCCTCCCCTATTTCCCCCCATCAGACACCAGTGTGTAGTATTCTCCTCCGTGTGTCCATGTGTTCTCATTGTTCAACACCCGCCTATGAGTGAGAACATGCAGTGTTTGATTTTCTGCTCCTGTGACAGTTTGCTGAGAATGATGGCTTCCAGGTTCACCCATGTACCTACAAAAGACACAAATTCATTGTTTTGGATGGCTGTGTAATATTCCGTGGTGCATATGTGCCACATTTTCCCTGTCCAGCCTATCATCGATGGGCATTTGTGTTGGTTCCAGGTCTTTGCTATTGTAAACTGTGCTGCAATTAACATTCGTGTGCATGTGTCCTTATAGTAGAATGATTTATAATCCTTTGGATATATACCCAGTAATGGGATTGCTGGGTCAAATGGAATTTCTATTTCTATGTCCTTGAAGAATCTCCACACTGTCTTCCACAATCGTTGAACTAATTTACACTCCCACCAAGAGTGCAAAAGTGTTCCTATTTCTGCACATCCTCTCCAGCATCTGTTGTCTCCAGATTTTTTAATGATCGCCATTCTATCTGGCGTGAGAGAATATCTCAATGTAGTTTTGATTTGCATTTCTCTAATGACCAGTGATCATGAGCATTTTTTCATATGTTTGTTGGCCTCATGTATGTCTTCTTTTGTAAAGTGTCTGTTCCTATTCTTTGCCCACTTTTGAATGGGCTTGTTTGTTTTTTTTCTTGCAAATCTGTTTTAGTTCTTTGTAAATTCTAGTTATCAGCCCTTTATCACATGAGTAAACAGCAAAAATTTTTTCCCATTCTGTTGGTTGCTGATAAACTCTAATGACTGTTTCTTTTCCTGTGCAGAAGCTGTGGAGTTTGATTAGGTCCAATTTGTCTATTCTGGCTTTTGTTTCCAATGCTTTTGGTGTTTGGGTCATGAAGTCCTTGCCTATGCCTATGTCCTGAATGATTTTGCCTAGATTTTCTTCTAGGGTTTTTATGGTGTTAGGTCTTATGTTTAAGTCTTTAATCCATCTGGAGTTAAGTTTAGTGTAATGTTTCAGAAAGGGGTCCAGTTTCTGCTTTCTGCACAGGGCTAGCCAGTTTTCCCAACACCATTTATTAAGTAGAGAATCTTTTCCCCATTTCTTGTTTTTGTCAGGCTTTTCAAAGACCAGATGGTTGTAAATAAGCTGTGTGGCCTCCAAGGCCTCTGTTGTGTTCCATTGGTCTATATCTCTGTTTTGATACCAGTACCATGCTGTTTTGATTACTGTACCCTTGTAGTATAATTTGAAGTCCGGTAGTGTGATGCCTCCTGCTTTGTTCTTTTTGCTTAAAATTGACTTGGCTATGCAGGCTCTCTTTTGGTTCCATATGAAGTTTAAGTTGGTTTTTTCCAGTTCTGTGAAGAAGGTCATTGGTAACTTTGTGGGAATAACATTGAATCTGCAAATTGCTTTGGGCAGTATTACCATTTTCAGGATATTGATTCTTCCTAACCATGAACATGGAATGTTTCTCCATCTGTTTGTGTCCTCTCTTATGTCGTTGAGCAGTGGTTTGTAGTTCTCCTTGAAGAGGTCCTTTACATTCCTTGTTAGTTGTATTCCTAGGTATTTTATTCTCTTTGTAGCAATTGTGAATGGCAGCTCATTCTTGATTTGTCTCTGAAAGTCTATTATTGGTGTATAGGAATGCTTGTGATTTTTGCACATTGATTTTGTATCCTGAGACTTTGCTGAAGTTGCTTATCAGTTTCAGGAGACTTTGGTCTGAGATGATGGGGTCTTGTAGATATACAGTCATGTCATCTGCCAATAGAGACAATTTGACTTCCTTCTTTCCTATTTGAATACCCTTTATTTCTTTTTCCTGCCTGATTGCTCTGGCTAGAACTTCCAGTACTATACTGAATATGAGTGGTGAGAGAGGGCATCCTTGTCAAGTGCCTGATTTCAAAGGGAATGCTTCCAGTTTTTGCCCATTCAGTATGATATTGGTTGTTGGTTTGTCATAAATTGCTTTTATTATTTTGACGTACGTTCCATCAACACCTAGTTTATTGAGGGTTTTTAGCATAAAGGGCTGTTGTATTTTGTCAAAGGCCTTCTCTGTATCAACTGAGATAATCATGTTGTTTTTGTCTTTGGTTCTGTTTATGTGGTGAATTACATTTATGGGCATGTGTATGTTGAACCAGGCTTGCATCCCTGGGATGAATCCTACTTCATCATGGTGAATAAGCTTTTTGATGTGCTGTTGCAATCGGCCTGCCAGTATTTTATTGAAGATTTTTGCATCTAAGTTCATCATGGATACCGGCCTGAAGTTTTCTTTTCTTGTTGAGTCTCTGCTGGGTTTTGGTATCAGGATGATATTGGCCCCATAAAATGATTTGGGAAGGACTCCCTCTTTTTGGATTATTTGGAATAGTTTCAGAAGGAATGGTATCAGCTCCTCTTGGTACGTCTGCTGGAATTGGCTGTGAACCCGTCTGTACCTGGGCATTTTTGGGGTGGTAGGCTCTTAATTGCTGCCTCAACTTCAGACCTTGTTATTGGTCTATTCAGGGTTTCGACTTCTCCTGGTTTAGGCTTGAGAGGTGGCAAGTGGCCAGGAATTTATCCATTTCTTCCAGGTTTACTAGTTTATGTGCATAGAGTTGTTTGTAATAATCACTGATGATGGTTTGAATTTCTGTGGAATCTGTGGTGATATCCCCTTTATCGTTTTTTATTGCATCAATTTGGTTATTCTCTCTTGTCTTTTTTATTAATCTGGCTAGTGGTCTGTCTATTTTGTTGATCTTTTCAAAAAACCAGCTCCTGGATTTATTGATTTTTTGAAGTGTTTGTGTCTCTATCTCCTTCAGTTCTGCTCTGATCCTAGTTATTTCCTGTCTTCGGCTAGGTTGAGTTTTTTTGATCTTGTCCTTTAGGTCTTTCAATTTTGACGATAGGGTGTCAATTTTTATTCTCTCCTTTCTTCTCATGTGGGCACTGATTGCTATATATTTTCCTCTAGAGATGCTTTAAATATGTCCCAGAGATTCTGGTATGTTGTGTCTTCATTCTCATTGGTTTCAAAGAACGTCTTTATTTCTGCCTGCATTTCATTGTTTATTCAGTCGACATTCAAGAACAAGTTGTTCAGTTTCCACGAGACTGTGCGGTTCTGAGTTAGTTTCTGAATTCTGAGTTCTAACTTGATTGCACCGTGGTCTGAGAGACTGTTTGTTATAATTTCTGTTCTTTTGCATTTGCTGAGGATTGACTTGCTTCCAATTATTTTGTAAATTTTAGAGTAGGTGTGATGTGGTGCTGAGAAGAATGTATATTCTGTGGATTTGGGGTGGAGAGTTCTGTAAATGTCTATTAGGTTTGCTTGGTCCAGGTCTGAGTTCAAGTCCTGGATATCCTTGTTAATTTTCTGTCTGATTGATCTGTCTAATATTGACAATGATGCTTTAAAGTCTCCCATTATATTTGTGTGGGATTCTAAGTCTCTTTGCAAGTCATTAAGAACTTGCCTTATGTATCTGGGTGCTCCTGTATTGGGTGCGTATATATTTAGGATCATTAGCTCTTTTGTTGCATTGATCATTTTACCACTACGTAGTGTCCTTCTTTGTCTCTTTTGATCTTTGTTGCTTTAAAGTCTATTTTATTAGAGACGAGAATTGCAACTCCTGCTTTTTTTTTTTGCTCTCCATTTGCTTGGTAAATCTTCCTCCCTCCCTTTATGTTGAGCCTTTGTGTATCCTTGCATGTGAGATGGGTTTCCTGGATACAGAAGACTGATGGGTTTTGGCTTTTTATCCAATTTGCCAGTCTGTGTCTTTTAATTGAGGCATTTAGTCCATTTGCATTTAGGATTAATATTGTTATGTGTCAATTTGATACTGCCATTTTGATGCTAGCTGGCTGTTTTGCCCATTAGTTGATATAGATTCTTCATTGTGCTGCTACTATTTACCATTTGGTTTATTTTTCGAGTGACTGGTACTGGTTTATCCTTTCTATATGTAGAGCCTCTTTCAGGAGCTCCTGTAAAGCAGGACTGGTGGAGATGAAATATCAGAAGACTTGCTTGTTCACAAAGGATTTTATTTTTCCTTCACTTAGGAAGCTTAGTTTGACTGGATAGGAGATTCTGGGTTGAAAGTTCTTTTCTTTAAGCATGTTGAATATTGCCCCCCACTATCTTCTGGCTTGTAGGGTTTCTGCTGAGAGATCTGCTGTGAGACTGATGGGCTTCCCCTTGTGGGTAACCCAACGTTTCTCTCTGGCTGCCCTCAGCATTTTCTCCTTCATTTCAACCCTGGGGAATCCGACAATTATGTGCCTTGGGGTTGCTCTTCTTGAGGAATATCTTTGTGATGTTCTCTATATTTGCTGTACTTGAATATTGGCCTGCCTTGCTAGGTTGGGGAAGTTTTTCCGGATAATATCCTGAAGAGTATTTTCCAGCTTGGATTCATTCTCTTCGTCCCTTTCAGGTACACCTATCAAAGGTAGATTAGGTCTTTTCACATAGTCCCACATTTCTTGGAGACTTTGTT
>NW_016107796.1:94506-104426 GCF_001604975.1 Cebus imitator
GCTGTTGAAACTTGTGCAAGCTTCATGAAGTTCTCGTGTTGTGTTTTTCAGATCTATCAATTCACTTATATTACTCTCTAATTTGTCCATCCTCATTAGCATTTCATCGAATCTTTTTTCAAGGTTCTTAGTTTCTTTGCATTGGGTTAGAACATGTTCTTTTAGCTCACAGATGTTTCTTATTACCCAACTTCTGAAGTCTGATTCTGTCATTTCATCACAATCATTCTCCAACCAGTCTTGTTCCCTTGCTGATGAGGAGTTGTGATCCCTTGTACGAGGAGAGGTGTTCTGGTTTCGGGTGTTTTCATCATTTTTGCGCTGGTTTCTTCTCATGTTTGTGGATTTATCCACCTGTCATCTTTGTAGTTGCTGACTTTCAGATTGGGTCTCTCAGTTTACGTCCAATCAGTTGATAATGAAGTTATTTCTGTTTCTTAGTTTTCCTTCTAACAGTCTGGCCCCTCATCTGTAGGGCTGCTGAGATCCACTCCAGGCCCTGCTTGCCTGGGTATCACCTACAGCAGCTGCAGAACAGTAACGGTTGCTACCAGTTTCTTTTTCTGCTATCTTTGTCCCAGAAGACAAAGTGCTATACATGGCTCAATTACAACTATCATACATGTTTTTATTGCATAGAAAAGTACACAAGAATAATGCATGTAAATTTTGACAGTGGCTAGGTTAAGAATAAAGGATGATTTTCTATTTTCCTACTTTTCTATATATTAAACGTTTTATACAATGAAGTTTCATTTCCTATAGGGGAAAAAAGTACATTAAGAGCACACTTAAATTTTGAGCAACAGTTTGAGACACGAGTTAAATAAGGACCAGCCAAGAATATTGTCAAAAAGAACATTCTCAAACAAAAGACCTCAAGCTATATCATAATTTTCTACAAATCATTATTGATCACCATAGCAGCCTCTGAGTCCAAACATATATTTTCCTCATAGAATATATATATTCTCATATGTAGATTCATATATATATATATATATATATTCATATATATGTATATTCTAAGAGGGAATTTTAAAATCTAAGCATAGCTCTGCCATAAATGATTGCAATTAAAGTTCATATTAGTTAAATAATATTTTTAAAAGATGTTCCTCTTTAACATAAATAAAATACCATCAAATTTTTGAAAGGTGAGCTTATTGGTTTTTACAAGAAAAAGAAATTATCTCATACATTAATTCTGAATGATTCTATAGTCATGGACCTTTTTGAAAAAAATCTGACAAGAGCTATGGACTCTCTTCCCAGAAAAAAAGATATAGATATAGCATTCTGTAAATAATTTCAGCTTGTTTAAACAATAATACTGAATATCTTTGCTATAAACATGCCAAACAATTTCAATTTCCTCTCTTCTGAATATAATATCTCATGCATGTGGTACTACACTTCAGTTATCTGAAACTGTACACATTTGGATAACTTTCTTAAAGGCAAGAACTCTGTAGTCCCAGTAGCGTCAATTAAATTTCAAAGCAACTTATACTTTAATTTGAAAAGCAAGGAAAATATAGAAAGAACATTTTCAGAACTTCTACTTCATTATCATGTAGAGAATATAACTTTCCTTGATGAAGATGGGTGAAAATAGTTCAAAATACATAATACTGTAGGCCAATAAAAGATAATAAAGGCAGGATAGTAACTTTAATAATGAAATGCTTTCAATGTAACATACATTCTAAGTAATTGATTTTATTATGAGAAATTAAGAAACAATTTCAATGTTTGCCCAGTTTCAATAATTTCAAGGGAGTAAGTACTGGAGTCTTTAGAGTATAATCTGTCAGCCCATATATCTACCTAACCATAGGATTGGTTCAAGGGAGTGTATGAATCAAGTTAGTCTAATTATTCCAAAGTATTTGAACTTATGGGAAAATAAGCCTTAGCTTTTAGAAGCCACCAAGAGGGACTCCATAAGAGATGTCTGATGTGTGGTTTGACATATTTTCCTGGCGTTCATGATATGTGAGTAATAAATACATTTTATTATTTTTTGCTGTTGTTCTTTTAATTTTTTCAGTGAGCCAGTAAGAGTTAGATTTTCTGATATTTTTCTACATGAAGGATCTTAAATACCGTGCTAGTACAGTTAGTGCTCAACTTACGACCACGATTGGTTCCGACAGACCAGTTGTAACATGATTTGGTCATAAGCTGTGTAGGCTATATGTACAGTACTGTGAAATGATGTTATAAAAATCTTTAAGTCATATTTTATCATAATTTCTTTCATTATTATATATCATAATTTTATTTGTTCATTTTATGCCATTTGTATCATCTCTACACCATTTTGTTTCTTATTTTTACATTCATCAGGCTTAAGTAAAACACTGCGTTACCAGTACAACTGGTTTAATATTTGCAAAACATACAAAATTACAAAATACAGGTACATACAAAAATACAAAATACAGGTGTAAAAAATACCATAGGAAACATTTTCCCAATTGCAAAACATATCAAAATATATAAACATGTACAAAACATTTTATTGGCCACTGGTGCTTGGCTGCGGATCATTGATGTCGTCATCTGAGGCAGCAGTTGGGGTTACCGGAGTTGGTTTTTTCATAAACATGGTGAGCTTTGTCTGAATTGTATGTTTATTTTTTCCTTCATAAGTTTCATAATACGGACGAAACACATCGTGCACCATCCATTCACTCCTTGCAAACCATTCATTGTTTGGGTCCATTGCTGCGAAATGTATAAGAAGTTTATTCAGTAAAGATAAACCGTGTGATAATCCCTTAGTGGTGAACTTTCCTTCTGGCTCCTCCTCTTCTTTCTCTGCTTCTCTTCTTTCTTCTTCCACCACTCTTTCTTCTTCCAGTTCTATTAGAACTTCCATTTGTAAGTTCTCTGGATTCTTTGTCTAGCAACTCTTCAACATCTTCCATTTCACACTCCAAAGAAAGGTCTTTAGCGAGTTTTACTATTTTTTTCCAAATCGTTTCAAGTTCATGTTCACTGTCAAATCCGTCAAAATCATTAACATGGCACTTAACACAATTTTTCCAGATACCATTCATGCACTTTGTTGTCACAGCCTCCCAGGCAGTAGCGATATTCTTGATACACATCAAAATGTTGTAGTGTTTCCAAAAATTTCGCAACGTTAGTTCTGAGTCAGCATCTATAGCAGATATTGCTTGAGGGAAGGTGGTTCGGAAATAGTTGGCCTTTAATGTAGCAATCGAACCTTGACCATAGGCTGGATGAGTGGAGTCATGTTTGGCAGAAGAAAAACAAATTTTACATCTGGATGGAAATCGCCTAGATGTGGTGGGTGTCCAGGCGCATTATCGAGTAGCAATAAAATCTTGAACGAATATCTTTCTCCAAACAATATTCTCAAACTTGAGGAATAAAACAGTTCATAAATCAGTCTCCAAACAATCCTTGTGTCATCCATGCTTTACATTGAGAACGAAAGTAGACGGGCAGTGTGTGCTTGTTAACATTCTTGAATGCATGCGGGTTGTCTGAGTGATAAATTAAGAATGGCTTCAGCTTAAACCCTGTGATGTTCCTGCCAAGCAGCAGAGTTAGCCTATCCTAAAATGCTTTAAATCCCAGAATGCTTTTGGCCTCTTTGTGAATATAAGTGCATGCTGGCATGCGTTTCCAAAATAATCCAGTTGCATCAACATTGAAAATCTGTTCTGCTAGATATCCCTCATCTGTAATTAATTCATCCAGACTATCAACAAACTTATGTACTCCTTCCTCATCCACACTCACTGCTTCTCCAGTCACTTGAACACTATGCATTTGGAATCATTTCTTGAATCTCTGGAACCAGCCAGTGCTTGCTACAAATTCTTGACTGTAATCTTCTCCAGCACACTCCTTCAGAGACTAAAATAGACTTCTCGCATTCATCTGCACAGTAAAAAGACTTAATGGTGTCCAGTTTTGAATTTGATCTTCCATCCAAATATATAGCAATTTCTCCATTTCGTGGATGGACCTGCTTCATTGCTTTGTTATAACTGTTGATCGCATGGGTGCAGAACCTTTCATAGCTTCACGAATTCTTTCTTTATCTTTCAAAATCTTCGACACAGTCGAGTGTGATAACTTCATATCACGTGCAATCACATTCACTTTCTTTCCTCCTTTGTACTGCTTAATTATCTTTATTTTCATGTCGAGATCGATGGCCTTTCTTTCCTTCTTGGCAGGCTGAGGCGTAGACAAAGACAATTTCCTCTTGGTAGACATCTTGGGAGGGGTTTGATGAAAAATATCGAAGACACAAAACACAAATTGCTGTACCAAGTCTGGGATAACAGTTGAAATGGTGCATGCTGAGATGGTAGTGCTGCTGGAAGCTGGTCCGCACTGTTGTACGCCCAGCTGGGCAACGTTTGTGCTGCCAGATGCGGAGCAGTCTAGTGATTGTGGTTGTAAAGTCAAATGGTCGTAAGTTGCACAGGTCGTAAGTCAATCAATACCTGTATCACATAACCAGTAAGTGACAAAGCTAAAATTTCAATGCAGGAATTCAGACTCTGGATCCTGTAGGATTACTCTAAAACCATCATTTTATAGAAGAAGAAACTGAGAACCAGAGTGATAAAATGAGTTTCTCAGTGTTTACTAAAACCATTAGGCCTTCACTGCTGTGAGGCCAGGCCACTGCCTTCATTGCAGTCAACAGACACATGATCCATATCTTCTTCAATTTCCCTCAGCTACCTGACATTAAGAATGTGCTACATAATAACAATTTCTTTCAAGAAATGGTTTTTTTCCAACACTATCAAAAGAAAATAAGGTGTGTCTCCTTGATTTCATTAGTTAACAATTTATAGCTCCAAGGATTGCTACACTAGTGTCTCTGATCTCATGAGGAACACCTTCCCCCTCCAGGTTATTTTATCACATAGGGTTATACAGATTTAGAGAGTCTTAGGATCAGAGCTCACGTTCTTAGAGTTCCTATATCTTACTTTTCTGACTACATCAAACCTTCAGCTCACACATTATGATCAGATATGAACTCCTTTTACTCAAGGATAATGTTTCCTAACACACTAGCTCTTTCACTGCCTGACTCATAATGATTTTGTTGTGATAGTGTTAAGCCTCTTACTGTATCACATAGAACATCTCGATATTAATAGGCAAAGCACCTGAATGAATATATAAATATTATTTTAAAGATATAAGATATCAAACATGATGGGGCTCTTTTGATAATCATCAAGACAGGAGCACAGGGCTAAGGCATGATGGATAAACCTCTTTCAAGGCTTTGAGAGTTTTAGCAACATGGTTTGCTTTTAAATAGCCACATTTGTTATGAAATAATCCTCTGGATAAGATAGCCTTCTCACTAACTGTCTATCTGGTAAGAGTGTGAGAGACAGTAGCAGAAAGGGTCAATTGGAGAAGCATAATGCATTTGCTGCCAGCCTGACACTTACAGCAATGCATTTAGACTCTCATATTTGCTACAAGACATTAGGCCTGCTCCAAAGGGTGCCAGAAGTCATAATGACCTCTTGTAAGTACACTATCATTTCAGACCTTGAAAATATCTCAGAGAAAGGCAATTTACTAGATGGAATCAGAGTGATCTAAAAGAGTTTAAGATTTTTCTGGCTCCTGGCTTCTCATTCCCTGTCTCTACCTGTAGAATGAGGATTTTTAGCACATCAATCTCCAGAAGACACCAAGAATGTACAATGCAATACAAATGTACAGTGTAGTGTAAGGTTGACCTGTTTCCCCACGTTACAAACGCAGAGACAGATTTGACGTTTATGTCTTCTGTGTTACTATTTCAGCCATGAATTAAAGAAACATACATGCATACACACACACACAGGTACATGCTTGGGCAAATATATGTATAATATGGGATTATATGATAAAAAGTAAATAACTGAAAAACATTTTAGTAGCAAATATTGAAATAAGATTAATTTGTTGTTTTATTTATTTTTAGAGTCTTGTTTTGTCACAGAATCTGTAGTGCAGTGGCATGATCTCTGCTCGTTGCAAACTCTGCCTCCCAGATTCAAACAATTCTCCTGTCTTAGCCTCCCAAATAGCTGGGATTAAAGGCACCCACCACAATGCCCAGATAATTTTTGTGTTTCTAGTAGAGACAGGGTTTCACCATAATGGCCAGGCTGGTTTTGAACTCCTGATCTCAAGTGATCTGTACACTTCAACATGCCAAAGTGCTAGGATTACAGGGATGAGCCACCACACGCAGCCAAGATTAATATTGTAATGACATAACTTTATGTTACCATGTTTATAATAGAAAAAAAATTTTTTTTAATAATGACAGGTGTCCTTACAGTACGTAATAGCAATAATCAGTAAAATATCAAGTATTCCAAAACCAAGAAATCTAAATGATAGGAGGAATGCTTGCATTGCTAATCAAGCCCAGTTACTTTAACATATTGTACCATTATCATAGAAGTCTGAAAGGTAGAGAAAATGCTGTAATTGCTTATTGTGCCGAGATATTTTGGTATACTGTGGCAATAGTAGAGTTATTTCCAGATGGCATAAAATGATATCAAAGTAATTGCTACATATAGTTCAGAGAATCAAAAACTTAATACATTAATACTATTACATTTTTACTTTACAACTTTGTTATTACAATATAAATTTTGGTATTGTGAAACTGTTACTTATAGAAGCCCCTATATTGTTACTTCGCTTCAGTTAAAATCACCTCTTTAGCTTTTCAAGATATATTAAAAATTCCATATCTGTTTTTCCTAAAAACCAGCTCTTCTCACAATGGATCGGATTGTTTTGGGTTTCAGATAATAAAAATAATTTTAAAATATATAAGGCATCTAGCACAGTGTGTGCCAATGGTCAATATGCAATAAAATTTGAGTTTCTCTGTCCTCACCCCACCTTCCCAAGACACCACTCAAATTCACAAACATATTTTTAATGACACATATGAAAAGGGAAAATTAGAGAAAGGAGAGACAGAGAAAAGAAGAGAGATGTATCCACTTGTGAGGAGAAGTGAGCCAACAATCTCTCCTCTAATTATAAACATAAAATTTGTATACATTAAGAAGGAAGAAATGTCTCTACTCCTCGGAGGAGGAATGTCTCCAGAACTAAGGGCTGAGATGCTATGCTTTGGATATAATTCTGAAATGGACCTTGTGAGAAAGGCAAAGGCAAACCTTTTATTCCTCCATGGACAGTTGTATGTTGGCTGTTTAACAACTAGTGTTGTTAGAAAAAACAAATGTTTGCAGAATATATTGATTTCTGCAGTGTAAATTCTTCCACTGTAGCTGGCGATCAATGTAAAGTCACAAAACGGAGTTGGAAGACATGCATGACTTGCCTGTGTGAGCTGGCTCTAACATACACTGCAGCATAGCCTATTCACCAGGTTCTCACCACAGGACTGGAGTGCATCCAGGGAATACACCAAAATGCATTTGGGCACTAATGTGAAAGACTGTATGGAAGTCAAATTGTCTCTATTTACAGATGACATGATGTATATTTAGAAGACCCCATCATCTCGGCCCAAAATCTCCTGAAACTGATAAGCAACTTCAGAAAATCTCAGGATCAAAATCAATGTACAGAAATCACACTCATTCCTATACACCAATAAGAGACAAAAGGAGTCAAATCAAGAGTGAATTCCCATTCACAATTCTACAAAGAGAATAAAATACCTAGGAATATGACTAACAAAGGATTTAAAAGGCCTCCTCAAGAAGAACTGCAAACCACTGTTCAAGGAAATGAGAGAGGACACAAACAGATGGAAAAACATTCCGTGCTCATGGTTAGGAAGAATAAACATAGTGAAAATGACCATACTGCCCAACGTAATTCATAGATTCAATGCTATCCCCATCAAGCTACCAAAGACTTTCTTCACAGAACTGGAAAAAACCACCTTAAACTTCATAGAGAACCAAAGAAGAGCCCACATAGCCAAGACAATCCTAAGCAAAAAGAACACTCTGCCTGACTTCAAACTATACTACAGGGCTACAATAATCAAAGCAGCATGGTACTAGTACCAAAACAGAGACATAGAACAATGGAACAGAACAGAGGCCTTGGAAGCAACACCACATATCTACAACCATCTGATCTTTGACAAACCAGACAAAAACAAGCAATGGGGAAAAAACTCCCTGTTTAATAAATAGTGTTGGGACAACTGGCTAGCAATATACGGAAAGCAGAAACTGAACCCCTTTCTGTCACTTTACACTAAAATTAACTCCAGATGGATTATAGATTTAAATGTAAGACCTAACACCATAAAAACCCTAGAAGAAAATCTAGGCAAAACCATCCAGGACATAGGCATAAGCAAGGACTTCGAGACTAAAACACCAAAAGCAATGGTAACAAGAGCCAAAATAGACAAATGGGATCTAATTAAACTTCAGAGCTTCTATAAAGCAAAATAAATTTTTGCCCATTGTGTTGGTACAGAAACCAACAGAATGGGAAAAAAGTTTTGCAATCTACCTATTGGACAAAGGGCTAATATCCAGAATCTACAAAGAACTAAAACAGATTTACAAGAAACAAACAAACAAACAGACCCATTCAAAAGTGGGCAAAGGATATAAACAGACACTTCTCAAAAGAAGACATATATGCGGTCAACAAACATGAAAAAATGCTCATCATCACTGGTCATTAGAGAAATGCCAATTAAAACCACATTGAGATATCATCTCATGCCAGTTAGAATGGCAATTATTAAAAAATATGGAGACAACAGATGCTGGAGAGGATGTGGAGAAAGAGGAACACTTTTATACTGTTGATGGGAGTGTAAATTAGTTCAACCATTGTGGAAGACAGTGTGGCAATTCCTCAAGGACCTAGAAATAGAAATTCCATTTGACCTAGCAATCCAATTACTGGTTACATATCCAAAGGGTTATAAATCATTCTATTATAAAGAGACATACACATGTATGTTCACTGTGACATTGTTTACAATAACAAAGACCTGGAACCAACCCAAATACCCACTGATGATAGACCGGACAAGGAAAATTTGGCACACATATACCATGGAATAGTATGCAGCCATAAAAAAAGATGAGTTTGTGTCTTTTGTAGGGACTTCGATGAATCTGGAAACCATCATTCTCAGCAAACTTACACAAGAACAGAAAATCAAACACCACATGTTCTCACTCATAGGAGGGTGCTGAACAAACAGGTGGACACAGGAAGGGGAGCATCACACACTGGGGTCTGTTGGGGGGAAACTAAGGGAGGTACAGTGGGGGTGGGGAGGAATAATGTGGGGAGAAATGCCAGATATAGATGATGGGTGAATGGAGGCAGCAAACCACCTTGCCATGTAGGTACCTATGCCACAACCCTGCATGATCCGCACATGTACCTCAGAACCTAAAGTACAAAAACAAATAAACAAACAAACAAATGAAGAAAAACATAGGCTTTCATCAACTTGAGTTATTAATCAATTTGGAATCCCAAATGTTTTGAACATTAGTTGAGAGCTGGATTTTCTAGTAAAATATAACAATTAAAAACCATATGTTTTGAACAGTAGTTAAGAGCTGGATTTTCTAGTCAAATATAAGAATTAAAAAGCATAATATGGTGGGCACTGTGGCTCATGCCTGTAATCCCAGCACTTTGGGAGGCCGAGGTCAGCAGATCACTTGTGATCAGGAGTTCAAAACCAGCCTGGCCAACATGCTGAAATCTAATCACTAGTAAAAATACAAAAAAAATCCAGCTTCTTGGGAGGCTGATGAAGGAGAATCAGTTGAAGCCACAAGGTGGAGGTTGCAGTGAGCTGAGATCATGCTATTACACTGCAGCCTGGGTAACAAGAGCGAAACTCCATCTCAAAA
>NW_016107796.1:104441-157254 GCF_001604975.1 Cebus imitator
AAAAAAAAAAAAAAAAAAAAAAAAAAAAACACAAGATAATTTCAAGTGCAAAACCTGTTACATGATTCTAAGGGTTTGTTGTCTGATATTAATATCACTGTATTTATAAAACAAATTAGAATTTAAGATTTTAAACCTATTTATGTAGCCCTACATGTTTTGTGCCTCATCTGTTTCAGTTTGCTTTTTTCATTTATCTGTGCATCTCTTATAATTTACTTATTTAAATGCAATTCTGGATTGGTTTCCATGTCCTTCAAACTGCAAAGGCCATGTCTTCCCACATCTGCAACTTTCAAAGACAATCTCATTGTATCTTCAGGCACTGGATAAAGGGATTTGGAAAAGAACAGAGGTTTCCTTTTAATGGCCCCTGAAATTACATGCTGCCTAGACAAACAAATCAGTTCTAATCAGATTTTACAATTTAAAGATCTTTACTGGAAAATCTTGGGAACAAGCATACAAAAAAACATAAATGAAATTTATGTCATATTTATAGTCACGCTGTAAGATCACAAGTTCTTATATGTTATAAACTGCTTTATATCTAGGATCCTGCACAAAAGTCTACCTAAGTCATCATAGATATTCAACAAATAGTGTTGAATAAGTATGTTAATTCAATGCTCTGTGGTCTTTGGAGTTGTCCAAATCTCACAGAATAATCTCCCAGTGACCTGAGATCTATGTGGAAACAGTGGGTCAATCATTTTCTTAAATGCCTAACTGTCCTCTCCAAACTGCCTACATAAAGAACACAATATCATGATTACATTGAAGTGAAAGAGATTGAAAGAGAAATATGGGACAGGAGATGGGGATGAATTTTAACATTAATTTATTTTGGGTAAAAATAAATACAGCCAGAACTCCACAATACTGAAAAATCTTGTATTCCCTATTATTCAATAGATTTATAATAGAAATATTACAACCATAAATAAGTTCATACTGGATAAGAAACAGGGACAAGGTAAGTAGGGACATGTACATACAAAGTTCACAAATGTAAGACAAGAGAACACTCAGAAAGTAACTGCATTCAACAGAAGATTTTTTTTTAATGCTAATATTATTTTCAGTAGTTATGATACTTTGCTTTTCAGGAATAGCCAAATGGATTTTATACCAATCATCTTGAGCAATTCTTTTATCATTGTAGATGCAAAATCAAGTAGAAACAAAAACAAGAAAAAAATTACCCACTCTCAAGTAAGCTAGGGAATCTCTTGCAAGGCCATCTGTTCCAAGCTCAAAGCACTGTAATTCAATGACTATGCAAATGCTGCATTTAATTTTTCAACTGAGCATATTGATTATTTTATCTAATATGCTGCAGAGTGAAGCCAGTAAACCTCACTCTGAAAGTAGCTGCAATGGAAAGTGACAAGAGTTTTATTACTGCTAGAAAGTATTAGCAGAGCTCTGGGAAAAATTGCAGATTTCCAACCCAAAAAGGTCATAAAAATTTATGAGACACAACAAAGAGGAGAAAAGGCAGACAACAGCAGGAAAGGTGACAAATTCTGAAAGCGATCTCAAATATAAGTTTAATAATGTTCAAGTCTGTGACATTTCATTATTATCTACTGGTAAATATAGGGCAGAGGCAGAAAGCATTTTTTACTCACCAGACTACAAAAATCCATTATTTTACAGGTAAAATCAAAGGCAGTGATGTGTAAGCATGTTTGATCCAAGATTAAATGGAAATTCTCACAAATAAAGATGAGTTTTGCTAACATGCACTAATTATTCTTTATTATACAGAAGTCACAGTATGAAACTGCAAAATGTAAAACTGAAAATGAGGAAAAAATGGAAAAGATACATTGCATTTTATAAAGATAATACACCAAAGAAAATTAAAACCCCAGTTAATAATTTAAAACTACAAAACTATACTATCAGTGCTTAGCCATTATATAAAATAATTCAACACATTTGAGCCCCGAAGGGTCATAGGATTGTTGCATTATCTGTGCACCTAGAAATGATGAGAAGGTGTGATAAATATATCTGAAGTTGCCATGAAACAATAGTGACCATCAATTCTCAGAGACATCACTAGAATGTCCCCCTCCGACCTAAATTTTGTAGTTAATCATTGAACTACTCACAACAGTGGTTTGAAAAAGTCCCATATTTACCTTATGAGAATGGCTCATCCCATGAGATAAACAATGAAAATGTAAAGCCACATGATCTTACAGGTAACCCAGGTCTTTAAATTGGTTTTGCCTTCTTCTATCGGATGCAACTTTGTACAGAAAAGGAGTCATCATTACTGGGTATCCCCATGGACTTTCCTTAAATCTTACAAAGGTGTAGGGCTAGGAGACACTGAAATTTACCTTTGTCAATGTACCTCCTATTCCCCCACACATGTTGATATAAAGTGTTGGAAAATACATTTTTGTATTAAAAAAAAAAAAAACTAAAAAGTATCAGTCCTATTATAATTTGAACTGATAGAAGAAAAAAAATGAAGTCCAATACTTTTAATGTGGTAAGGAGTTTTCTTTGTTTGTTTTTAAGAGTAAATTTCAAAATGTCATTTGGATTTAATTCTGATCTTTCGTGTATCTGTACTCGGGACTAAATTACTTGCAGGTGCAGCTCTCACTCTCCTGATACATTTTAGTTGTTCAAATTTAGTTTTTATTCATTAATTTTCTACAACCCTTGGCAAGCTATAAAATCCATTTTAATAAACTCAGATCTACAAATGTGTAACAGGTCTCAGAAAAGCATTTTCCTTGCTTTTCAATCGTTGCCTATCCTATATTTAGTAACATTCTTTAATTTTGTTTACTGCTTATAAATAAAACAACCTGAGACAATCAATATTTTATTTACCCTTTGGGTAGTTAAATAGCATTAGTTATTTTCATGGAGGTGGTTTATTAAATTTCATGGTGTGGCCTTCGTAAGATAATGATATCTAATTTACACCACATTTTTTCCACTTCATGATTTCACACTTATTGTCAGTTCGATAGCTTACTATGTTTTACTCTGAGATACAAAAACAAAGACTACAGTAATTTTTTTGGCCTACTTTTATTTTTTTCCAAGAGTGTCCTGATAGTCTGTATATGTCCTTTATAAATCCCTTTATTGAATCTTTAGTCATGAGTATTGCAAATCATGATTATTAGAGACTTGCAAAATTCTGGGCTTTAAAATTTAAACAAAATCAGGGTTTCACACCAATTCTCTATGTGACTTGGGTTAATGCTTAATATTCATGAGTCTCAGGTAATTTTAATACATAAAAATAATAAAACAATAATACTCTATTTGCAAAGTCATTATCTGTAATGCAGAAAATATGTAAAGTGTTCAGGTAATTCTTGGCATATTGAGCTGACATTCAATATGGCTACCATTACCATCATTATTATCCACTTTTAATAAGACTAGTTTTATTACAGTATTCTTTAATAACATAATACTATAGTATTTGTGCTAGAATAATTTGAACTAAAGCATATTCAGACTTGTCTCTTTAAGAGCGATCACTCTTATGTTTTACTTTTCTAGAGAACAAAGTAAATCGTGTTTGTATGTTTTCATTAGTCAACATCAATTCCTTTTCTGGGATTGTAATCTTTTCATTTAGGTCTCTGTGTGTGTAAAAGTATTGGAGTTCATTTTTTTTTTCCTTCTATCAAATTATGATTTGGGGTGTAATATTTACAATGTGAATATACTTACATTTAGCATGTACTAACACATTAAAAATATACAGAAAATGGGCCAGGTGTAGTGGCTCATGCCTGTAATCCCAGCACTTTGGGAAGCCGAGGCAGGCAGATCACCTGAGGTCAGGAGTTTGATAGCAGTCTGGCCAACATGGCAAACCCCTTGCCCTTGGTCTCTACTGTAAATACTGTAAATTAGTCAGATGCAGTAGTATGTGCCTATTATCCCAGCTACTCCAGAGGCTGAGACAGGAGAATCACCTGGACCCAGAAAATTGCTTGAACCCAGGTTGCAGTGAGCCAAGGCTGCTCCAGCCTGGGTGACAGAGCAAGACTCCATCTCAAAAAAAATTACACACACACACACACACACACACACAGAGAGAGAGAGAGAGAGAGAGAGAGAGAAAATGTTCTTAAGATAAATTCCACACTTTTTTTCTATACACCAACATAAAGATTACTTTAAAAAATTAATGAACTTAGCCTATTTACACTTCCAAGTGTTTGCTAACAAATATCTTTATTTTGTTTGATTACTGTGAAAGTATTTTCCAAAGCCAGAGAAGTGCTATGGTCTTTTATTGAACAAGAAGATTTCAGTAAATTCCTCCTATCTAGGTTTTTCTTTCAATTCCTGATGCCTACATCTTAATAAAGTGAAAATTTTAAATAAATCCTTCTAGAATCTTACAATATTTTTGAATGTTATTTGTTTCTTTCATATCAATGGATGTTTTTGTCTTAGCTCAATTTTCAAAACATTCAGTAAAGAGATGTAGCACCTGAAAGTCATAAGTATATGTCACCTAGATAAATTATGATGAATTGTGTGAAAGATTTTGGCTCAAAAGTTATCAGCTTAATATTATGGCACTTTAGTGCAGCAGATGCATATATTGATGTGTAATTTATTTGGGGTCATAAAATTTTACCTTTTATTAAAATTAGCTCTGTTATAATATTAAAAATTTCAGACCAGGACAGCTGTGTTGATAATTAGTAAAATGGCATTAAATACTAGTTATACATTAACTTATACAGCTTAAAAGCCATCTTGCCTTTTTTATTGAGAGGCAAACCTTGAGAAAATCTAACTTATATGTTAAGCCATCTCAGTGAAGTTGTCACCATCTCATTCATAAAAGCTGCATTAACTTCATGTCCCTCTCATCCTGTTTTGTGAAATATTTTGCATGTATATGTATACATAGACATATATATGTACACCATATAAACATGAACACACATATAAAGTAGCTATGAGATTTTTATATATACTTAAAGATCAATGTTTATGTGTTTACAAATTGAAGTTGACTTAAATGTTACGTTACCAATATTCAAAGAAACACAGAATACCTTGATACTAATTGTGAGGCTATTTCTTTTCATGTATCAGTTATGCCATTTTCTCTTTAGAGCTTACAGTTCCCAAAGAGAGTGAATAACACACTGTGTATTTTCCTGCAGCAGTTTTATTCCACAATTATGCTATTTATCATGCTACTGTTAGAATTTATCCATTTATCCTTCTATATTCTCCCAGGGATTTTGATTACATCTAGGATAGGGACCATAACTTAAGCCATTACATAAAAGCATGACCAATATTTCTGGTGTCCATAAATTGGATAATCCAGTTAAAATGTAATAAATACCATGATAAGCAGCTTGCAGGATTGTTCCCCATGATCTCTAATTCATGGTTGTGCAATCCTAGCTCTTCAAGTAAAAATTGGATCTAGTAACTTGTTTCTAATGGATAAAATATGGCAGAAATAAGGGATGCCACTTCCAAGATTAGATTACAAGAAGACTTTGGCTTTTGTCTTGCTTTCCCTTTGTTGCTGTCTGACTTGTCCACACTCAGGGAAATAAGTTGCTATGTAGTGAACTACCTTAGAGAGTGATTTACACTGGTTTTCAGCCACTAAGCAGCAGAGAACTGAAGCTTAAGTTTGACAGTCCATGGAGAATAAAACGCTGCCCATCAACTGAATGAGCTTAGAGTTGATGCTTTCCCAGTGAGCACTGAGATGACTGGCGCCCTCACTATAACTTGATTATAGCTTTTGTAATGAACCCTGAGCCAGAGGCACCCAGCTGAGCCATTCCTGGATATTTTAATTCACAAAAAATATATTTGTGGTTTTAAGCTGCTGAGTTTTGGAATATTGTGTGACACAGTTATAGATAACCAATATGAATAGTTATTGAATAAATAAATTGAATATATGAATAAATGAATTGATCAATTTATGTAAATTTTAAGTCTGTAACACAATATGCACTGAAGAAAAAATGTCATCACCAAAATCCCTCAAACATCTCAGGAGGAAGCACAAAACATAGCATCTATGTGATATTAGCAGATATCAAATTAAATATTGCCTATAGCTTCCATTATCAGTACCATATAGTATTTATATCTTAACAGTTATAATTAAAGAGAGTTGGCATTTACCAAGTTTTCCAAGTGTATTTTTTGTTTTAATCTTCTAAAAAAAAGACAATGTCTAAGTCTAAATTCAATCATTAATAAAATATTTCTAAAACCACATCATCTCATTGGAAGAAAAAATTTATAATTACTGTTTCTAGCATCTAGGATTTGTTATAATAGTTGTTGGAACAAGGGAATCTCACTGTTTTGACAATTTCACTGAGTGTACACCACTAAGGCTGCACTACATTTCTCAGTGAAGCTGTTATATGAAGAGTACCCTTCTGACTTGTACTGTGGCTATCAACACCGCCACTACCTTTTTTTTTTCGGTGGGCAGGGCGGGCGGGAGGAGAAGAGGGACCGCCACGCAGCCCACTAGGACGGACAGCAGTGCGACAATGGCGCACCACAACAACCACCACCTCCAGGAAACAAATGATGCTGCCGCAGCCGCCTAAAAAACAGAGAAGACAAAAAACGGCCACCACAACACCCAACTAGTTGCAGTATTAGTAAAAAACGGGCTTCAACGGGGTAACCAAGAAGGGCCTCAACCCCCGAACCCGGGAACCGCCCAACCCAACCCCCCAAAAGCCCGGGAATAAAAACCGGAACCAACGGGGCCGGCCACCTGTACCTTCTTTAATAGTGAGGAAGTTCAAATCTTAGTTACATTTCTCATTACTAAAAAAATTTCATCAGTCCCAGTATTTAAGAGATTCAGATTTCTTATTTGTAAATTTAGTATAAGAATAATTTCCTTTCTGAACCAGGAGAGCTGGCACAAAATCAGTGCTTGATAAATGACAATTAATGTAAATCAATTATAAATAGACACCATAATCTTTTCACAGGTCCCATCCTTTTTTAAGGACCTATTTTGAAATTTCACACATAAAACTCTGTTCAAGAGTATATATTATTTTCCTATTAACTCTTGGAGTATTTCAGGTTTAAGGCTTTTGGGGGACACAAATAAGGGGGAAGGAAAGATCCTATGCCACTCAGAGTTTCTGTCAACTCACCGAGTTGCCCAAATTTTCTAAAAGCTCTCAACTATGTTAACGAATGAATCTCTGTGGACAATCACTTTATTTGTCTTTATGTTATCTTCAGAACATAAAACTTAAAAAATATAAATTATTTTATTGTTGTACAGTATTCATAATATTTAGTCCTCTTCTGTTACTGTCCTTTTTAAAAGTTTGCATTTTGAAATAATTTTAGACTTACAGAAAAGTTGCAAATGTAGCACACAGTTCACATATACCCTTTGGTCAGCATTCCTTTATATTCGTAACTTACACAACTTTAGCACAATCATGGAAACCAGAAAATTAACATTGTTACACTATTCACCAGTAGTGTGCTACCAAGGTAGTTTTCTTTGGTTGGGAGGAAGCAGCCCTGATTTTTAGTATTTGCCAATTTCCTTGTTATCCTGTGTCTACCATGACCAACACGAACTTACTGAAAACTAAGTTGGAAGAAAATGCACAGAATCAGTTTGTGCTAGTAAAAGCCAGTGTTAGCCTACTGATTCTATTAGCTAAACTAAAGAGTATTTGAATTTCACCAGCTTTTCACCAGGTATCCTTTTCTGTTCTATGATCTGACATCCCACACTGTGTTGGGTCTCTGGAATCTCCTCCAATATTCAACTTTTCTTTCCTTATTTTTTTTTCCAACCTTGAAATTGTAATGAGTAGTAGTCAGCTAGCTATTTTGTTGAGTCTTTTTCAATATTAGTTTTAAAATTAAATTTGGATGATACAGTTTGAGTAATACTATCACATAAATTGTTTTTTTTTTCTTCTCAGTGAATCTTAGTAGGAGTACATGATATCAGCAAGTCTTGTTATTGATAGTATTAACCTTGACTAACTATGTTTAATAGTTTTTCTTTACTGTAACACTCTGATTCTCCTCTTTGTATTGGACACTTATATGAGGGAGAAGTTTTGGAGACTATACCAGTAGGCTAATATTTTGTTTCTTCTCAAATGTTTGTTCACTGATTTCAGCATCCAATGGTAGTTCTTACCTGCAACAATTGTTACAGTGGTTTTTACCAAATGATATTTTATTTTTATAATTTATTATACTTCAGTTAATACCCTTTAAGATGGAAAACTCCTATAGTTAGATAAATTGAGTAGAAATAAATCAAGGCTTTACTTGCCTCCTCTTTAAACTCAAACTTCCAATTATTCTCTATTGCAAAGGCACACTGAGAGAACGGTAAAAAAGCTTTAATGATAGAACTATGTATACTTAGGTCAATGCTAAAAGGGTTCTTTCAGGTCTCGTGAGCTAATAGAAAACAAAACTGAACTTGAAGAAAGAAGTAATGATCTGTAATTGAATATAGACTGGGATCTTGTGTCAATAACTCAACATGTAACTTTGGATGAAGTACATAACCTCTTTGGCTCTCAGTGTTTTTGACTGACAAAATAAGAAACTTCAGTTAAATCATCTGTAATATCTCTTCCTATTCAAATAAAGTACAGCTATAAATATTTTTCATGATGAACCAAAATTTCCTTCCACTATTAGCCAGTTTAAATGATACATAAAAACTGTCATACTTCCATTCTTCTCATATGTAATTGTCTCATTTTTTTCTGAATTACTGAAAACTCATGCTGTTTCTCTACTACATTTTTCCTCTGCCACCATACAGTTACATCACACTTTGAACATAAACAGAAAGTACAGAAAGCCTGTCACTAACATGATCTCCTCACAGATTTTGAATTATTACCTCAGAAGAGTGAAAGTTGGGATAGCTCATATCATTGCAGAAAGAAATTTTACCTGTCTACACATAATTTTTTGTGATATAGCTTGTTTAATCTTTGTTGGGAAAAGACTGGCCTGTAGTTCTTTGTGTCTTGGACACAGTACAGTTGCTCCATCATTAGCAGTACAGCTAATATTCATTTGGGTGCCATACACGGATACATCTATTATCTTATTTGGTTTACACCATAAATCCCCAAGGTAGAAATGACCGTTTTCCTCATTTTTGAGTAAGGAATCCATGGCCAAGGGAAGTGAACAGTTTTCCCAAGCAAACATGGCTAATGCATTGCTGAGATTCAAATATTGGTGTGTCTAAATGCTTAAACATTAAACTTTGCTATTATACTTCTTTTAATCAGAAGAGGCAGTTTTTCTTTTTAATTTTGGTTAAAGAGAAAGCAATTTGGGTATAATCACATAGTATCTACAGAGCTAAAGTCACAATGAAGTTTTAAACTACTTGAATAGAAAGAATTTCTCTTATTAACCCCTATATCTCATTGTGCATAGAGGTATAAACTAGACACTGAACACATATACTTTTCACTTCTTCTTAACTAATTTGCTGAAATAATCCAAAAATAGGACTTTATAAGACTCTTCATTGAAAATGTTTTACCTCTTATTAATGCAAATAATATTCTTCCTAGAGTTTCTCACTTTCAGATGTATCAAATTCCATCTTGATATTGGCATGGATTATAAATATAGTCCATCCTTCTTCAGATACTTTTCCCTTGAGGATAATGAACTTGAAATTTGGGCTTAGATATGACATTTAATCTATAGTCCATCAACACTGATCAATGCAAACCAGGTTGAGGAAAGTGATCCATGTCCCCAAGCAAATATAAAAATCAATTTTACCTGTTCCACCAATACATGCTTTGGCTGTGCTACATTTTTACTTTTCTTTCATTTTTTTTTGAAAACTGCTCATAAGTTATATGCATAAGGATGTAGGAATTAAGCAGATGGCGAACTGAAAGCTGCTTTGATGAAAATGTATTATAGATGCTTTCCTCCTCAGATGTAGAAACTATCACATATATAATCTATGGCAATATTTCAGTCAGCTTCTATAATTGATATATAACTTCAATAGGAAGTTCAAACTCTGAAAGATAACTTGTGGTTGAGTGAAAACATCTGACTCAATCATAAGTAGAATATTTCTCAAATTTGTGGGAATGTTACAGTTCACCTTTGGGTATTGAAAAAATTGTAATATCTTAACCGCTTTAGGGGACAAAGTCATCAAAAATGTCATTTTCATTCATTCTGAAAATAAAAAATTATTCAATATGTTTTACCATGCTTTCAGGAGAGAAAAGGGGAGAGAAGAATGTTCACTATAGATCGAGAAGACCATTTACATATTTTAAGCCTTATTTTGGATTAAATTATTCCTTCTTGTTCACAAGGCTGAAATTAATTAGAAATTATGAAAATTCCATAAATAAGCATATACTATAGGTTTATAAGACTATTTGATAATTCAAAGACAAAAATATTAATGAGATGTGCCAAATAATATAAACTATTCATGAGATTACTGCTATGGTTTGAATATGCCCCCTTCAAAAT
The DNA here is from genome assembly GCF_001604975.1 of Cebus imitator. Taxonomy (NCBI): domain Eukaryota; kingdom Metazoa; phylum Chordata; class Mammalia; order Primates; family Cebidae; genus Cebus; species Cebus imitator. The sequence goes on from NW_016107796.1 coordinate 114,996, forward strand.
TCAGGTATTACTAATGTGATAACATTAGGAGGTGGGGCCATTAAGAGGTGAATAGATCATGAGGGTTCCTTTCTTGTGAATGGGATTTGGTACCCTTATAAAGGGACTTAACCATGGAATTGGCTCCTGCATGTCCTTTTACCAATGGCCATGTGATGATGCAGTAAAAAGATCATTGCCAGGTGCTGGTGCTTTGCTCTTGGACTTTCCATCCACCAGAAATGTAGGAAATAAATTTCTGTTCATGATAAATTGCTCAGCCTCTGGTATTATGCTATATATTGATATTATTGTATTTTCTGTCCCAAATCACTTTATTTAATTGATAAACTCTTCTTTATCCACTCCCAGGAAAGAATCTTCCTAAAACTGCCATTAGTTTTCACATGAGGGGGATTTTCCTTTCTATCTCTGATTGAGAGTAGATGCTTTTCTTCCTATTATCAGAGTTGACCCAGTGTGACACACTCCATAATCTCTATTTTTTGGCATTGACAATAATACATGCTTCCTCTCTGCTTGGAGGTCTTCAGAAGAGTATGTATACTATGACTTTTGTGTCCCCTAAAGGTTAATGATCCCTTGTTAATGAGCCTTAATGAGTGTTTGTCAAATTAAAAATATTAGAAATTATTTCTTAAAATAATCTGCAACTTTTAACATATGGCTCTGTTCATATCTATTCTTATTTTATAACTCTATTTCTTTACACAACATTTTAGGCAAAGAACTATGAAAAAGCAGACTTTGCAATAAGTGGAATCTGAATGCCCATGGAGGCAATGTGGAGAATCAAATGAGTAAAGAATAGATGAGAGAAGGCAGAAGACCATTGCAAAAAATCCAGGTGAAAGATTATAAGAAAGTGAACTAAGGAATTGAGGGTGAAGATGAAAAGGGGAGGGCTGAAGAATCAGAATTGGGATGTGTAATTCAAATCAGATGTGTACATTGATAAAATGGGAAGTGTAAAGAATTATCCTGATGATATTAGCAATTATGTAGGTTATTCAATTGAGTTGGAGTAATTTTTTAATCACTCGAATAATATTAGGTCATTGCTAGAATGACATTTTCACAAATTAATCTGAACTCACCTCAACTTTTTCAATCTGAAACCACTATAAGAAATTTATATGTAATATTCATATAACTACATTTATTCAACTGGTAATATTATGTACTTTGCAATATCACATGTTTTTCAAAAATATCAAGAGCTGATGTTACTGCAGACAAATGTAAATTTGACACTATTTAGTTTGGGAATTAGCCACATCCCTTTTTTCTTCCTCTAATTTTTACGATTTCACAGTTCATTATCACATTTAACAGAAACAAAGTTGGGTAGGGGCGTAAAAATGAGACTCCTACTTATCACATATAGGTGTTGATTCCTGAGTCACCTTTTTTTTTTTTTTTTTTTTTTTAAACCTTTCTTTGTTTTTTTTTTTTTTTTTTTTTTTTAAACCAGTACTTTAGACTGTGAAGATACTTTTCTATAAAGCTGAAATAAACTAAATTTTCCATATGTCAGCACAGTTTGTGCTGGGCAAACTCAGCAACGTTTACTTCCACATTGCACATTTAAAATCACTTACAGTTGTTGATCTGCATAGATGTGAGTTTTTCCAGATTAACAAAGAATTCACGTGGAAATAATTTTTAAAAAGTTATTCATTTTGTTATTAGTCTCTGTATTGTATTGATTAGCTGTGTTTTTAGAGACTGCATTCCAGTTTTTATCCTGAATTATTAAGACCATGTCTCTCCAGAATTATTGGGAATCATAAAATGTATTTATATACTAAATATAAGCAACAGTAATTATTCCCAGAAATCCAGCTTCAACTCACTGTATGTGATTTGTTGGTGATGCAGGCACTGAGAAACTGCATTAATTTTTAATCCATAAAGATACAATATAAAGAGATGAAGGCCTTGGGAATGAGGGTTAGCTGCAGACATAATCTCTCTGCCCTTGATTAAAACTTTTGAACTATTGATTCTTTCCACATTTACAAGTGTAGACATGGAATACATCTAATAATTATAAGAATTACTCAAGTGTACAATTACTTTTACTGCTACAACTAGATAATGATCAATAATACATAGGCATTAACTGATACATATAAGGAATAGAGTGGTTATTGTCATAAAGTGTTTACTTCAGTGACTTTGGCAGTGGTTTTAATGTTTTATGAAAAATGAAATAATTAATACTCTATTGGGACTGTCAATATCTTAAGATGTGTGCATATGCACACATACACACAGCAAAATTTCCTGCTGAATTATACCAACATACTTGAAGTATTTAAAAATGACACCAAAGACAAAGAAATACTGAGGCATTGGTAATGGGCCAATTATCAACATTGAAATGAGACAGAAGTAAATTACACTTTTGTTTCAGTTACCTATCTGATCTTGGGTAATTTACTTGACTTCTTTGAAATTCAGCTTTAATACGAGAATGAAGATATGACTATCGTTGAGACTTGCCATGGAAAGTAAGTGAATCAATGTGGGACAGTGTTTTGTTTGTGCGACCATGATACCAACTGGGTAAATACCTACACATTTTTGGGATAATTTGCTTCATTTTCAAACAGCATATTATTTGTTCTCCTCAATAATGCTTTGAATATATTTATATTATGTTCAAAATGAGTTTCAATTCTTTTCTGTATTCCATAGAGGTCTAATAATTCTATTTTTGAATCATTGATGTAATATATATGAAGATTAATATCTTATTTTTCTAGGAGGTTGTCATTTGCATATTTGTATTTTAAAAAATAAACAAACAATAAAAATTATGACTGCTAAAACCCAGTTCTGACTACTACAGAGGCTAATTGATAAATGACAATCACTATTGTATAACAAAAAATATATAAGGGGTGAATATTCTAGGAAATGTGTTTATAACTTTTTTCATTTCTTTTAATATAATTCAATTTGAATAAAGAGAATTTTCTAAATTCTGCTTCCATTGCCTAAGTACTACATCATATTAAATGGTAAAACGTGATCTACATGATGTAGATATATTACAATTATCTTTGATTATTTTTAAGGCACAATATCGCACAAATAGATTAAGTAGAAATTTTAAATTGTTGTAACATTTTTTTATGAACCTCAAGTGCAAATGTGTAGATGACATGACTGTTTACATAAATTTAATATTTTTAAAAAGGAACTCTACTCTCCCAACTCTATCTAAACAAATCAAGAGTCTACAAAACTAATAAATAAAATGTAAAGATAAAATAGTCAAACATTGGCTTCTTGTAGTTATTGTAACATATTAATAATTACTATGTCCCTACAAAATCATTTTTAAAGTCCACATATTATTATTAAGGCAAATAGTAACATGGGAGTAACATATAACCTGGAAAAAAATCACAACCTAGCAAACAGAAACAGAATCCTACTAGACAAAACTCTTTTAAATTACACTGTAGTGATAATGCAGATTAATTCCAAAAATGAGATGTTGCCTGCTAACATTCCTGCTGACCACTCTAAGTGTTGTACAAGAGACTAAATTTCTCAGGCATTCTGGCAATGGCTTTTTTATAAGTGCCAGCTGAGCTAAATTTTCTAAATGCAAATCTCTCTAGGTAAAAAATGCAGAAGCAATGTGAGCTGGGTTTTACTTGCACTAATTCCAAAGTATGGCATATGAACCCTGTAGTGGAAAATACAGAACTATGGCTTGCAAGCTGGGTTCACACTTGATATTAACCTTTCTGTGTATCACTGTAGGATTTGCAGTTTTTAGATTTCAGTCTGAATTACATCGGAAATGAGGTTGAATATGTCATTATTCAATGGCAAAATCACACCTTGCTCTTTGGAGACAGCAACAATATATACAGCAGCGTTTTTCAAATTTCAGCATGCATACAAATTATGTGGGGACCTTCTTAAAAAACAGAATTTTATTCATGGGCCCGGAAAACAGCCTGAGATTCTACTTGCCTACCAATAGACTAAGTGATATCTGAGCCATCATGTAAGGTCCTTGCTCTGTATATCAAAAGTATAGAACAGTACTATCCAAGTACTGTTTATTATAATTATAATAGGTTATAAAGGGAGCCACATATATGATTTTAAATTTTCTAGTACCCACATTAAACAAATTTTAGAAGTTGCAATTAATTTTAGTAATTCATTCTTAAACAAATGTATCCAAAATATTACCTTTTCGGCATATAATAAATATTCAGTTAATAATGACATATTTTAGTTTTTTTGGTGGAGAATGCCTTCAAATCTGGAGTATTTTGTACAATGACCCATCACAATTTGTACTAGCCACATTTCCAGTGACCAAAAGCTATGTGTACCTAGTGGTTATAATGTTGGACAGCACAAGTATAATTTATTTTTGTTTTTATTTTTAGAGACAAGGTCTCTCTCAGCCACCGGGGCTAAAGTACAGTGGTGCAATTATAGGTCTGTAGCTTCAAACTCCTGGACTCAAGTGATCCTCTGACCTCAGCCTCCCAAGTAACAGGGACTATAGGTAATCCACCACCATGTCTGGCTAATTTTTTATTTGTAGAGACAGGATCTCACTATATTGCAGCCAGCTGGTCTCCAACTCTTGGCCCCAAGTGATCCTCCTATCTCAGCCTCACAAAGTGCTGGGATTACAGGCATGAGTAACTGTACACAGCCTGAAGTATAATTTACATGATTTAGAAAGAAACAAAATAACTAAATTTTACTGGTGAAATCGTGAATCGTGCTCTTTCTAAATTTCTCCTTTATTTTTAATCTGTTTAAGTGTAGCTGTAAACTAACAGCATCCATAATTTGTGTTATACCTGCTAGGGAAACAAGCCAGAGGGGACCCCTGAGACCTAGATCAGGCCATTAGAGATCTTAAAATGGGATAACCTGAGAAAAGAAACAAAGTAAGAATAAAAACAACAGCAGCACAAATGGAAATAAATTTCTTGATCAAATATTACTTGAGGGTCTGCTATGTTCTAGATGCAGCACTGAAGGCGAGACTACAATAATGAAGAAGAAGAATGCACTTCCTCTTTTTTTATTTTTTTTGAAAAAAATAATAGCTTTGGGGATACCAGTGGTTTTTTGTTACATGGATAAATTATTTAGTGGTAATTTCTGAGATTTTAGTGCACCCATCACCCGAGCATGTACTCTGTACCCAATATATAGCATTGTTTTTCCTCAGTACCCACTCAATCACCCCCCAAAGCCCATTATATCATTCGTATGCTTTTGCATTCTTGTGGCTTAGCTCCTACTTATAAGTGAAAACATAGGATGTTTGGTTTTCCATTCCTGAGTTTCTTCACTCAGAATAATGGCCTCCAGCTCCATCCAAGTGCTGCAATAGACATTATTTCATTTCTTTTTATGGTTGAGTAGAATTTCATGATGTATATGCACCAAGTTTTCATATATACATATGTGTGTGTGTGTGTGTGTGTGTGTGTGTGTGTGTGTGTGTGTGTGTGTATCTATACCTATATATATATATAGTTGCACTTTAGGCTCTGGGGTACATGTGCAGAACATGCAGGATTGTTGCATAGGTACACACATGGCAATGTGGTTTCCTGCCTCCATCCCCCATCACCTATATCTGGCATTTCTCCCCATGTTATTCCTCCCCAACTCCCTACCCCACTCTTTCCCTCCCCTATTCCCCCACAACAGACCCCAGTGTGTGATGCTCCCTGTTTCCATGTGTTCTTATTGTTTAACACCCACCTACAAGTGAAAACATGCAATGTTTGATTTTCTGTTCTTCTTATAAAGGTTCTTAAAAAAAATGAACAGGAATAAAAGGATTAGAGTTAGAAATCAAACTGTGGTAAAATGTTTCAGTTAATAATTATTTAATAATTGTTTTAGGACAATAAAGAGAAGGGCAATAAAGAAAAACATTCAGTATGTCTTGTTTCCTCCTATACGTTTGGCTGTCCTTTCTTATTTTCCTTTCCTGGGTACCCTTTCCATAGGCACACTCTAATTATCTCATTACAAAATGGCTACGGATTGGTCCTGAACTACCTTCTCTTCCTTATATAGACTACTCCTTGGGGATCTTAATGAAGACTTTGTCTAGCAATACTAACACATTTATAACTTGTGCCAAGATTTTCCCATCTCTGAGCTTCCAGCTGACTACTTGACATTTTCTCTTGACCTAGCATCTTCACATACTGTGAAAATAACTCTGTATCAATAAATCTTATTATTTCTGTTTTTCTCCTAGTCTTTCCCATCTCGATAACTAACATTGTAGCTGTCTAATTTCTCAGACTAGAAATATGGAAATCACCCTTGATTTATCCTTTTCTCTTGCTCTCCATATCCATCCGACTGGGAAATCCTGTTGATTTTAAATCCAAAGATATATCTTGACTTCTCTCCAACTCCACTGTCAAGCCTGTAGACCAAGTCTTAATTTCACATCTACATTACAGTAATGGTTTTCACTGCTGCTTCCTTAGAACTGATTCTTTAAACTGTAGTCAGAACGTTCTCTATAAAAGTCAAATGAGATAGCGTATGCTTAAGGCTCTTTAGAGGATTCTCATTTCATATAGAATAATATCTACACTTTTTACCAGGGCATGAGTGCTTCCAAGATTTGGCTCATGCCTACTTCTCCATTTTCATCTTCTGCTATGCCCTCATCACAATATACCAATAATATTAATTAATTTTCTGTTTCTAGAAATCCCCACAGTCTTTCTTAACCTTGAATGCTTGTATTTCCTGTTACTTCAATATAGGATGTACCTCTCTCAGAAATTATTATGGTTGACTCTTTTTGCTTTTCAGCTCTCACATCAAGTGTCATCTCGTTAGAGGAAATTTCTGCCATCATTCAATAGTTCTGCATCAGGACAACTTCTCCTGTCAATCACACTTTTTACAAATTACCTTGTTTTCTTCCTGTATAGCATATATTATAATATGTAATTATATTCAAAATTTATTTGCTTGCTTTTTAGTTTACCAATTCTTGCAATAATAGATGAGCTTTCCAGAGGCCAACACATATTACTTTCTATAAATATTTACTGATTGATTGTTGAATGAATTGCATAGAGATGAAAAACAGTTCCACTCTCTGACCTGCTGTTATAAATTGTACTATAGTTGCCATGGATGCTAATCTGTGAGTCTCAGTTTCTTCATGAGTAAAACAAGTATCATAACATGGGTTCCTACTTTAAGAGTTTATGATTTCATAAAGATAATGAATAATGAAAAAGGTAATTAATACTGAGACTTTTTGCTTATTTACTGTAAAACATTCATGACAACTAGCTAATGTATGCATGAAATCACTCAGCTATGCTGAAGTCACAATTCTGGAAGAGTCAGCAATAGACATCAAGTCAATTTTCTCTGCTAATGTAGGAAGAAGTATAGAGATAATACCAAATAGCAGATTTTTCATTTTTGTAATCTTATTTTGCTTTGGCAATACTAAATTGCCTTGTAGTCTCTGACAATAGGCAAGTTGGGAAGTGGGAATAGTGTGCCAGAAATGTGTTATATCCTTATGGCAAAATATCCCAGAATTAAAATTAAAACTGATCATAAAAAGTTATATGTATAGAATCAAGAGTTGACTACAGTCGTTTAATATTGTTATAGAACACACACAGCACAAGTTCTATTGCTACAACTGCATAGACGTACATGTGCATTTATCTCTATATCTCACTATTCATGAATTGATAGGTAGGGCAGAAATGCATGATATATATCATATATTCACTATAAAAATTATTTAAATTTATAGTGTGTATTTTTACACACTGCATCATTTGTTTATTCATTTTTGCACATATGCATTTTATCCATATCTATTGTTTATTACTATAACAAGATTAGCTATCAGTTAATTATTTTTACTTGACCAGATCATTGTTTATTATGGCCAATGTAAAATATTTATAGTGTCTTCTAAATAGTCAACTCTGTAATTGAGTAGAAGAATAAATACATAGTAACTGAAAACTGGATATTCTCTGTTTATATATGGTAATGTTCAATAATTTAGTCTAGTATATTAATTAATGAAAGCTTGACCTAAGACAAAGCACTTGTATGCATTTCAATGAGTACAACAAAGACACAAATATCATGTATGCATATATGTGTGTCTGTATATACATATGTGTGTGTATATACACATATAGTCATGTAAATTTATTTTTCTTCTGCTTGTAACTAGACTGTCTACACCTTGGGAGCAGAAGAGAATGTTAGTTTCTTTGCTATCAGAATATTCCATGATTCGTTGTTAAATATTAACTTTGTATTCTCTTGACATTATCCACATTTGTTGACAATAATTTGTAACCTAGAGTTGCAGTGCTCAAACTTCTTGATATGCTGCTGTGCTGTGATTAGTTGTAAAACTGATTACAAGCAAGTTGTTACTAATAATAGTCTAATCATTGATTGTAAAAAGCACTTAATTTTGTAAAGTAAGTTCATGGAAATTTCTTACAATAAAAAGGAAAAGTGATGTGAAAGAGAGGGTTGAAACACCACTAGTTTAATTCAAATAATGATTCTGATGTGACTATACATCGTCTGATACAATCTATGACACAGATGTATTTTTCATCAAGTACTGATACATATAAGTAATGATACCGATGTTGTGGCCATTATAGATTATTATGGCAAATTGCAACTCTCTCTTCAGGCCTATTCTCATCCAAGATGACCATGGTCTATCCAAGTATGTTAAGGAATTGAAGATTGCCTACTAGAAGTATCCTGTTATAATAGAGTTTTGGAAAATATTTTTAAAGAAAAAATTGTATTAATGTAAAATCAGTTTCATGTGTTCCACAAATGTTTTATTCCACTTGCTCAATGTATTATAGATACATATATATATAAATGTAAATATATATGTGTATATACATATATATATATTTACATATATTTATATGTATATTTATAAATATATATTTATATATACAAATGTATACACATATATATATATACATATATGAATAATGAATGAGTTAATGACAAAATGAATAAGCTAGTAGTTAATCAACACAGGTTAAAAACAAAGTGACCAGAATATATATTACAGTTCCCAGTCATTTAAAAATAAGATTTAGTACTCTAAATAATTACTAGTAAGTATTGTTTAATATTGACTAAATGTAAAGAAGTAACTAATTATCATAGTTTACCTTATACAATAAATTATCTCTAACTTCACTTTTCATGTTGGTATGGCTACTTCCATTTCCGTTTTCAGGTTCTAGTGCTCTTAATCTTCCTACACTTGTTTGGTCAAAACCTAATTCACTCGCATATAAAGTAATTGCTTCCCCTTTATGAATTAATAAATAATGGAGGCAGAATAGTATTTACTAATTTATACAACAGCTATGAAACTGAATTCTCTTTAATGATACTGACTTAAGAGTTAAGGCATGTAAAGCAATGAACATACTATATTTATTTAGTTACTATTCCATAAATGTCAACTATTGTAACTATTTCTCTGTTCTTGTAAGAGTATGGGATCCAAATTCAACTGCTTCCTTATATAATCTCATTGCCTCTCTTCTACTTAAACATCATGGTTGGAAAATGTAGATGGAAAAAGCAATATCTCCCTCTATTCCAGGGAATTAAATATTATGTTTCTTTAGGTCTTTGAGGAATCACCACACTGTCTTCCATAATGGCTGAACTAATTTACGCCACTAAAGACAGAAATGTCATTTGACCAAACAACCCCATTACTTAGCACATGTGCAAAGGAATATAAGCCATCCTATTATAAAGACACATCCATGCATACGTTCAATGCAACATATGTTAATTGGAACAATGTCCAGACATGGAATCAACCCAAATGCCCATCAATGATAGACTGGATTAAAACAAAATGTGTTACATTTGCACTATGGAATAGTATGTAGTCATAAAAAAGAATGAGATCATCTCCTTTGCAAGGACACGGAAAGAGCTAGAGGTCATTATCTTAGCAAATTAACACTGGAACAGAAAACCAAATACTGCATGCTCTCACTTATAAGTGAGGGCTAAATGATGAGAACACATGAACACATAGAGGGAAACAACACACATTGGGGTTTTTCAGAAGGTGAAGGGTGGAAGGAGGGAAAGGATCAGGAAAAATCACTAATGGGTACTAGGCTTAATACCTGAGTGATGAAATAATTTGTACAACAAATCCCATGACACACATTTACCTATGTCACAAACCTACACTTGCACCCCTGAACTTAAAGTAAAAATATAAAAAATATTATTTTCCTGAGAGAGCTAGAAAACTGAGATTAATAAGATCTTTAAATATTTCTACTAGGATAATAGCACACTTAAATTATATTGGATACAGACATATATTTTATTGAAAAGATCACCAACCAGTGTTATGATAATATTTTACCTATGTTAGTCATGAATGGTGTTTTTATATTTTATATTTATGTATGTCCTCCACAATCAAATATTTTACTATTTCTACTTTTTCTGTAAATATCTTCATAAAATTTTTCTTCTTAATCTATTTAAACAAATGGCCAAGAAGTATAGGGAAAAATGCTCATCATCACTAATTATCAGGAAAAATGCAAATCAAAACCATAATGAGATATCATCTCACCCCAGTTAGGATAGCTGTTATCAAAAAGATAAAAAAATGCTCACAAAGATGAAGTGAAAAGAGAAATCTTATACACTGTTGACAACAATGTAAATTAGTACAGCTGTTATGTAGAAGTGTATGGAGTTTCTAGAAAAAAAAAAAAAACTAAACTAAAATTAGATCTAACCTACCATCCAGTAATTCCACTATTGGGTATTTATCCAAAAGAATGGAAATCAGTATATAAAATGGTGGCATTATTCTCAATAGCCAAGATATGCAGTCAACCTGAGAATTCATCAGCAGATGAATGAATAAAGAAAATGTGGTACATATACACAATGGAATACTATTCTGCCATAAAAAAATGAAATCCTGTTATTTGTAGAAATGTGGATGAGGCTGGAGGACATTATAGTAAGTTAAATAAATCAGACATAGAAAGATAATACCACATGCTCTGACTCATATGTGGGAGCTAAAGAAAATTGAGCCCATGGAAGCAGGGAGTAGAACTGTGGTTATTATAGGCTGAGAAGGATGGGAGGAGTGGGGAAAGGGAGAGGTAGATTAATGAATACAAACTTACAGCTAAATGGAAGGAACAAGTTCATGTGTTCTGTAGCACTTTAGCATGAATACAGTTAACAATAATTTATAATTTCAAAAAGCCAGAAAAGAGGATTTTAAATATTCACACACAGAGAAATGATAAATGTTTGAGTTGATGGCTATGTAATTACTCTGATCTGAGCATTACATACATATACAATTACATTAAGATATAAGATATATTGTTTTATTAAGATATAACTGTATATGTACAATTATTACATGTCAACTAAAAATAAAGATTAAAAAAAACTAGCATTGTTAACTGACAACTGCACTCTTATTACTTCTGTGTAACTATCTAGGGTTTGATTTCAATATAAAAATCTATGCAAAAATAAATTACATATATTTAGTACAAAGTGCCTATGTCCCTACTCTTCCTGCTTAAAATATGCATTAAGAAAATTCTTCAGTGGTTAATCAAGACAGAACACATTATGAGAATGCTGCCTACAGGGATTTATTTCTAAAGCTTATTCTATCACTGCTACTTATTTAGTTTAAGGCTTTAAGATGGTCTGGGTATAGTGGCTCATGCTTGTAATCCCAGAATTTTGAGAGTCGAAGGCAAGAGAATTATTTGATTCCAGGAGTTTGAGTCAAGTCTGAGTCCTCTTCTCTGACATTTTTTTTTTAAATAAAAGCCTTAACAATACAGACAGACAGACAGACAGACAGACACACACACACACACACACACACACACACACACACACACAGAAACATATATATCTATATCACAGTGTTTTTGATGTTGATAAAATACCCATTGTTTTACTACATATTGCTTATTCTCTCTCTCTCTCTCTCTATATATATATATATATATATATACACACATATATATATACACACACATACACATGCGTATATGTATATACATCATATATATGTATATGCAATATATATATGCACACATATGCACTGCTAATTAACATACTGCTTACCTGTGATAAGCAATATGTAGTAAAGCGATGGGTATTTTATCAACATCAAAAGTACTGTAATATTATGAAATACACATTAATAAATATTTTCATATTACCAATGATTCCTTGTCCATTAATGAATTGTAGCTCAGATCCTGGCTAAATGTAAATATTTTGAAATAATTCTATCAGTTAGCTTTATATCAGCACACTAATAGAATGTCACAAAATTATTTCTAAAACACAGTTTCTCACTAATTGCTATGTCTAAAGACTAACACGAAATTGATTTTCAAATTCTTGGTGTTTATGATATTATCATATTCTAGAGATATGCTCTCAGAATTTATATATTAAACATGAAAGACATAGGCTTAGTTTAGCTACATAGGTAAAATATCAACAGTTTAGTTTTAACTATTTTGTCTTAATAGATATCATAAATATGTGCACTATTATTTATTAAACAATCTATTATTAGTTTGATCCAAAACTAATTGCAGTTTTTGCCATTTAACATTAATATATTATACCCTAATTAACATATACACAATAAATCAGATATTTATTAAAAGATACATATATCTTATTTTGCTTTGGTGACTGAAGAGATCAAATAAAGACAGACTTGAATGGGAGCACTTACTTCCATTAAGTATAAAAACTTTCTCCTGAAATGACTATAATTTGTGTTAAATGACCCATAATATTGTGAATTAGTGAACTCTGAGCTCCAACTACATCTCTGCACTCCATGGCATTGTTACTCAATGTGAACGGTATTTCTTAGTCAAATCTATATTCTGTTTGATCAATAAAGAGACATTCAAGAACTTCAAACTAATTCTAATGGCTGAAAAAATGGAAACATTCAGCTAGAATTTTAAGAAATGTTTTTCCATTGTTAGCCCTGAAATTTTAGTATTAACCAAAATTTAGATTTAAAAAATCTGACTGAGAATACGTCTTTCATCTTCAGAGATTTTAAAAACTATTTTATGTTTTAAGAAGTACTCTTAGGACAGAACTGTCTACTGTTTTGTGATCTTTTCCTCATGCAGTCTTGGTTATCTAGTCCTCAGGCTCTCCATATTTCTTTCAAAGGGAAGCAAGGGTTTCTATTTGTACTAGGAATAGTGGCATTTCTTCACTAGCAGAAACAATTTTTAATAATCTAATTATCCCATGTCAAAAACACATTGAAAATGAAAGTATGGAATTAAGAAGTCTTGCACATCTACCAATGCTGGCTGGTGATCTATAGGAAATTTACCTTGTGTCTCATAGTGTTATGGGGAAGATTACATTACTGAGTGCATGTAAATCCATTATAGCAGTGCCTGGAAATGTAATTACTCAATAAATGTTAGCTATATTATGATTATTATCAGTAGTAAATCTAGCAGAATGAATTTTATCAAAGTTCATTATATAACATGAATCCCCAAAACATCCTCTTAATTATGAAATGACCACACTAATTCATTAATTATTATTAATTCATGATAACAATTTCATCCAAGTGTTAATGTCTACATTTTACTGCATCTAATAAAGCAGTTATACACCATGTGGTCAAAATTATTTATCTATAGTTGGATTGTTCACATTGTAGACTATTTATAATGAGACTTTAATCTTAAGATGACTTTTGCTTGACATGACCTTTACATCCATCTCTATCTAGTCCTAGTTGACACGTGCTAGGAGAATTCAAAATAATTTGACTTTACTCTAGCTAAACATAATTATTTTAGCAAACATGCTGTCAAAACTACATATAGTACATCCCAAAGGTAAATGTAAGTGACTTGATTAGTACCTATGCTACTATTGCCTTATATTAGCTTGAATAGTCTCAAGTTCAGTGTAATTAAAAAACAAAAACAAAAAACCAAAAAACCTCTCTTATATCAAATACAGCCTTATTTTTGAACACATAGAAGAGGACCACAATAAAAAGAATGGCCAAAAAATAAACAATAATGGTTTTCTCTGGGTAATAACATTAGAATGAATGTGTGTGTATAAAAATAAATGTTTTTAAATAAACTTCACAAGATTTTTATTATATTAAGTAAAAACAGCCAGTCAAAAATACGACAAATACATAAGAGAGATAGAAACTAGATTTGTGGTTGCCTACAGCTAGGGAACATGGGTGGAGTAAAGAAAGAGTGACTGTTAATGGGCACGAAGTTTCTTTGTAAAAAATACATGCTCTAAAATTGCAATGTGGCAATATCTGTACAACTATGTGAATCTATTAAAGCCACTGAATTATGTTTTTTGTTTTTGTTTTGAGACGGAGTCTTGCTCTGTCGCCAGGCTTGGAGTATAGTGGCGCGATCTCGGCTCACTGCAACCTCCGCCGCCCAGGTTGAAGCGATTCTCCTGCCTCATCCCCCAGAGCAGCTGGGATTACAGGCCCGTGCCACCACACTGGGCTATTTTTTTGCATTTTTAGTAGAGACGGGGTTTCACCATGTTGGCCGGGATGGTCTTGATCTCCTAACCTCGTGATCCACCTGCCTAGGCCTCCCAAAGTGCTGGGATTACAGGTGTGAGCCACCAGGCCTGGCCTGAATTATGTGTGTGTGTGTTTTACAGTTTTCTAAATTATATTCATAAACTGAGGAATAAGTAAAAATACTGAGAAACGAGATGTCTTGATGAAACTAGACTTTGTGACTCTCTGAAAGTAAATATATATATATATATATATATATATAAGAGGTACTTTTGCTAGATTTAGGTAGCCTAATAGCCTGGCTTTGGGGTTCAGTACTAATTATTGCTGAACTAATTCAAAAGCCAGTCATGCAATCCAGAATAGTGAAACTGAAGATTTGGAAACTGTGTCTCTGATCAAATAGTGATATTATTTTTTTAAATAAATCCTGAATTTTAACCAACAAATTTAATTAATAAAATTAATAATCTTATGTTTGACAATCTGTAAAATCGTGATTGTATCTACCTTGGAGGTTGTGAAAATCAGGGAAATCATGACTATCACCAGAGTTTTTCACACTAGCTGAGCCTCATGAACATAAGCTATAGTTTTATTACTTAGCTCTGCTTCTATGTTGATAAATCAAAACTTTTTCATGCAACGTGGGCACTGATAAATTATATACCAAAATGTTTATGTAGCCTGATGCTCTGTAAGGTGTTCTAGACAACAGACACACAATGTTTCTGCACTCATGCTCGCATTCATTACTAATGAGAGGTAAGCAAATACCCTAAGGAATGATAGAATGCTAACAGAGATACATCTTACACCTCTTTTCACGTTCAAAAAAGGGAGAGATTACTTCGGAGTGGAGGGCCAGTGAAGATTTCAAGGAGAATTACTGCTGCTCACTGAAAGATGTTTTGTTGGAGCCATCCGATAGCTTTCCCCTTGCTTGTGCACAGTCTTGTCCCTCCATATTCTATCATATATTTTCATAATCCAAACTCAGCAAAGATAATTAACTCCAGAAATTGAAAGACATCTCATCTTTATTTTCATTACATAACTAAAATATGTCACAGTTGAATTTGAATTATGTTAGAACTCACAAAATGCTTCAGAAGAGATCTGAAATCATAAAATCAAGTGATATAGAATACAATAAAGAGCATGCTTTCTCACAGTTTCCAAGAATGAATGATTCTTCCCTTACTGGTAAAATAAATTTTTTTAAAATGACACATATCAATAAAAGCTATAGAGCTAAGATAAATGAAAAATAAACAAGAAAATTTCCTATAGACTAAATACAAAAACACTTTGCCCAATTTATTTTAATTTCGAAAGCAATAATACTTGAATTTTACTGTGAAGCATTTGAGTGTGTTTTTATTACCTGGTTTAGCTTATATGTAATTTACTGTTTCATAATTATTTGAAAGGTTGACTTCTTTGATATAAAATCAATCTAGCAAATGATGAACTCTGTTTAATTAGTTTGCTTAATCTACTACAATTCACAGGGCTCCCAGATTTAATACAATTTAGAAATTTATTAAAGGGAGATGCTGATTTAAAATGCTAATTTGAAAATACTGACCCCCTTTATCAGTTTGTTGCCTTAAATGGAGAGTAAGTATAAATAAATACATACAGACTTGTCATTAGGCTGCCTAGGTTTGACTATGCTCATCCCGTCTGACCTGTGTGAATAAAGGAGAGTTGCATAATCTCTCAGCACCTCAATTGATCATCTAAAAATGATCATGACAATAGTGCCTAGATCAGGTCAACCTCATAATCACTGTATTGCTGAGGACAATATCTGACATAGTTACTAATTAAGTTAGCTCTAATTATTTCCTATATATTCAAAAGGGAAAGACACGCAGAGCCTGTATTAGTTCATTTTCACATTGCTAATACCTGAGACTGAGTAATTTATGAAGAAAAAGAGGTTTAATGGACTCAGTTCCATGCCTGGGGAGGTCTCACAATCACAACAGAAGTGAAGAAAAAGAGCATGTCTTAAATGGTGGTAGGCAAGAGAGCTTGTGCAGGGAAACTCCCATTATGAAAACATCAGATCTTGTGAGACTTATTCACCGACACCAGAGCATTATGGGAGAAACTGACCCCATGGTTCTATTGCTTCCACCTGGCCCTGCCCTTGACAAGTGGGCATTATTCCATTCAGGTGCTATTTGGGTGGGGACACAACCAAGCTATATCGGAGCCCAGTGAAATCTGAATGTGGGATAATATAATGTGAATCATGAGCTCAACATTTTACCCAAATTCTTTTTCTTCCAAAACAGGTCAAGGGCTTTGTACTTTTTGTGGTCTACTCTATCCTCTTTGGCCAAAGGAATGACCACCCCTCACATGAACTCCTGGCAAGTATTATCATACCACTTTTATACCTTAAACGGCAACTGCTCCTTAACACTCTGCATTTTTCTTATGCCATGACTTGATGTTTCAGTTTCAGGCTTTTCTCCCTAACTAAATAATGAACTTTTGAGGACAGAGACCTTGCTGTTTGTTTTCTGTTAACTTCCATAGCACCTGTCAGAGTGTCTTGCATAGTGTGGGAGTCCATGACTACTTCTTCAGATACAGATTCATATCATGAAAGACATTATTAAGAGTTTTCTCTGAATATGTCACATAACCTGGCAACTTTATTATCTTGTGAGTCACTAAGGGCATGATCTATATTTCTTTTTGTCCTAAGACTAAGCCTGGTTTTTGGCATAAGATATAAACTTTATAAATTTCAATCAATGAACAGGAATTTGGTCAGAAGACTACATTCTCCTGGCTATACTTGGAGGAAGGCTTAGTCATCAGCATAAATATTATAAAAGAATAAGTCAGGAAATCAGATTAAGGCAAAATATACAAAATTTCGTCATCTGAGAATTTAAACATTTGAGTTTTAAATTGATACTAGCTATATTTTTGAAGAAAATATGCTCTTATGTCATTTGAAAATGCTTTATTTGGATTTCTGATTGCCTACTCCTAATGTAAGAAGCTTGGAAATCAGCACTTCATTGTAACAAGTAAAAAGCTGAGCAAACAGAAACTGACAACTCTTCTTAGAGCCATAAGAGAAGTGAGATCAAAAGGTAAACCTCTGCTCTCAAAATTTTGGAGACAGGAACAGATACAGGCATACCTCTTTATTATACTTTATCTTTGTTGCATTTCCCAGATGTTGTGTTTTTTACAAATTGAATGTTTATGGTAATCCTGTGTCAAACAAGTCTATTCACACAATTCTTCCAATGGTATGTGCTTACTTTTTATGTCTCCGTCACACTTTGGTAATTCTCAATATATTTCAAACTTTTTCATTATTGTTATATCTCTTATGGTGATCTGTAATAAGTGATTTTTGATGTTACTATGTAACTGTTTGGAGGGGGCACAAACCATGCTCATAAAATATGGCAAACTGAATCAATCTTAATAAATAAACATCACTTGCGTTCTGACTGCTTAATCCCCAACTCACCCCCTGCCCACCCAGTATTCCCTGAGATGCAACAATATTGAAATAAGCCAATTAATTACTCTGCAATGGCTTCTATGTGCTCAAGTGAAAAGAAGCATCCCACCTCTCTCACTTTAAATCAAAATTTAGAAAATATTAAGCTTAATGAGGAATTCATGGTGAAAGCCAAGTTAAGCTGAAAGCTAGACCTCTTGCTTCAAAGAGTTGGCCAAGTTGTAAATGTTAAAGAAAAGTACCTAAAAGAAATTAAATGTACTATTACAGTGAACAAGCCGATGGTGAGAAAACAAAGAAGTCTTTTTTGCTGATGTGGAGAAAGTTTCAGCGGTCTGAATAGATCAAACCAGTCACAACCTTTCTTTAAGCCAAAACATAATCTAAAGCAAGGCCCTAAGTCTTTTCAATTCTATGAAGTCTGAGAGAGGTCAGAAAGCTTCAGATGAAAAAATAGAAGCCGAGGCTTAAGGAGAAAAGTCTTCTCCATAACATGAAAGTGAAAGAGAAAGCAGCAAGTGCTAATATAGAAGGTACAAGTTATTCAGAAGATTCTAGGGAAAAGCATTGATAAAGATGACCATACTAAACAATACATTCTTATTTTTTATTTTAAGTTCTGGGATATATGCATAGAAAGTGCAGGTTTGTTACATGGGTATACATGTCCTCTTCCTGTCCCTCACTCCCTCACAGGCTCTGGTATGTGATATACCCCTCCCTGTGTCCATGTGTTCTCATTTAAACAACAGATTTTTAGTGAAGATAAAGCAGCCTTATATTGGAAAAAGATGCCCTCTAGGACTTTCATAGCTAGAGAAGACAAGACAAGGCCTAAATTTAAAGTTACAAAGGACAGGCTGACTCTCTTGTTAGGGGCTAATGCAGCTGCTGACTTTAGGTTGAAGCCAGTGATCATTTACTTTTCCAAAAATGCCAGCACTCTTAAGCATTATGTTAAATCTATTCTGCCTGTGTTCTACAAATAGAACAACAAAGCTTGAATGACAGCACATATATTTACAGCAAGGATTCCTGAATATTTTAAGCCTACTTTTGTGACCTAGTGCTCACTAAACAATATTGCTTTCAAATTATGGCTGCTCACTGACAATGGACCTGGTCACCCAAGAGCTCTGATCGAGGTACAAAAGGAAATTAATATTGTTTTAAGCTGGTGGACAAAATATTCATTCTGTAGCCTATGGGTCAAAGAGTAATTCAACTCTCAAGTCCCATTATTTAAAAAATACATTTTGTAAAGTTATAGCTGTCATAGTGATTTTTCTGATGGGTCTGGTTAAGTAAATTGAAAATGTTCTGGAAAGGATTCACCAATCTAGATGACATTCAGAACATCTGTGATTTATGGGAGGAGATCAAAATAATGAACATGAATAGAAGTCTAGAAGAAGTAAATTCTAACCTTCACAAATGACTGAGGAGTTCAATACTTCAGTGGAAGAAGTAACTGCAGGTGTAATAAAAATAACAGAAATAGTATTAGAAGTAGAGCCTCAAGATGTTACTGGATTGCTGAATCTCACGATAAAATGAGAATGAGAATAAATGAGGAGTGCTTCTAACGGAGGTGCAAAGAAAGTGGTTTCTTGAGATGGAATCTCCTTTTGAACATGCTATGAACCTTGTTGAAATGACAACAAAGGATTTAGAATATTACACATATCTAGTTGATATTTCAGCAGCAGGGATGAGAGGACTTACTCTAATTTTGAAATAAGTTCTACCATGGTTAAAATTCTATTAAACAGCATGGCAAGCTATAGGGAAATCTTTTGTGAAATGAAGAGGAAATTGATAAGGCAAAATACTTTGTTGTTTTACTTTAAGAAATTGCTTCAGTTAGCAACCACCACCCTGATCAGGCACCAACCATCAATATCCAGGCAAGACTCTCCACCAGCAAAACGATTATAACTTGCTGAAGGCTCAGAAGATTGTTAGCAGTTTTAGAAATAAAATATTTTAAATTAAGGTATGCAGGCTGTGTTTTTAGACATAATGCTATTGCACACTTAAGAGACTACAGCGTAGTGGAAACATAACTTTCATATGTACTAGGAAACAAAAAAACATGTGTGGCTTGCTTTATGGCAATATTCACCTTGTTGCCGTGATCTGGAACTGAACCTTCAGTGTCTCCAAGGCAAGATATGCCTGTAAGGACAATTGTAACTTACTGGACCAGAAACCTCTGTGGGAACTATTGTCAGGGTATAGGAAAGCCTGAACTGTATTCGATGACTTGCTGAAGGCTCAGTGTGGACAATTCTGAGAGTCAAATATCTAGGAGGATCTAGTCATAGCTAGGTGCCCATACTTATTCACTTTTGCCTGGAAAAACTAGAACAGTTTCCCACAGTGAATATTAGAGAAAAAGAAATCCTGGAAAAAGAAATTCCTTCATGTTTCCAGCAAGGGGAAGGGAGAAAGTAACCATTTTGAAACACACTATTCTTTTCTTCTTCACAATGTCTGTCCCTGGGGAAACTATTTAACTGGAACCTAACTTACTCGGGGTTAATCAGAGTCTAACATGACCTCAGAAAGGGAAATACCCAACTCCAGCAGGCTCTTGCCTTCCAACTGGGAGAAGGAAAATAGTCAACTTCAGCCCATTCTAGCTATCCTATTGAAGGTAAAAGACAGTGGGAGTGGGGACTGAGAAGCACTTGTGAAGGTCACAGTCCAGAGACACAGGCTCACTCAAAGCCTGAGCCTCAATTATTGGACCAGACCTGTGATTAAGGGCCACACCTTACCACCACATTACTAAAGGTCTGTTTACAACAGTTTCATTTACCCAGTACATCATATTTAGATATATGTTTTTTAAAAAATTACAAGGCAGGCTAAAAAAGAAAAGAAAAACACATAGTTTGAAGAGACAGAGCAAGTGTCAGAACCATACTTAGATAAAGCAGGGATGTTAGAATTATCAGACTGGGAATTTTTAAAACTATAGTTTATATGCTAAGAACTTTAATGTATAAAGGAGACAGCATGTAAGAACAGATGGGCAATGTAGGCAGAGAGACGGAAATTCTAAGACAGAAACAAAAAGAAATTCTAGAGATCAAAAACACTATAAAAGTAATGAAGAATGCCTTTCTTGGGCTTATTAGTAGATTGGTCATGGCTGAGAAAAGACTTCCTGAGCTTAAGGATATTTTAATTGTAATTGCCAAAAATAAAATAAAAAGGAAAAAAGATTGAAAAGCAAGAACTATACAGAATATCCAAGAATTGTGAGAGAACTGCAAATAGTGTAACATATATATAATGAGACTATCAGAAGACGAACAAAAAAAAAGAACAGAAGAAATATTTGAATCACCCATGACTAAGAATTTCTTTAAGTTATGTCTGACATCAAATCAAAGATCTAGGAACCTCAGAGAACAGCAAGCAGGATAAATGCCAAGAAAACCTACACCTAGACAAATCATATTTAAATTGCAGAAAATCAAAATAAAGGGAAAAAAAGTCCTGAAAGAATCTAGAGGGGGGAAAAAACCACCTATAGATGAACAAAGATAAGACATTGCATCTGACATCAGAAACGATGAAAGCAAGAAGGTAATTAAATGAAATATTTAATATTGAGAGGAAAATATCACAAACCTAGAATTCTGTAACCTGTGAAATTATCCTTAAAATGTGAAAGAAAAATAAAAATTTTCTTAGACCAAAAAAAAAAAAAAAAATTGAGGGAATGTGTTACCAGTAGACCTTCTCTGCAAGAAACACCAAAAGAAGAACTTCAGAAAAAGGAATATGAGATAGATCAGAAACTTGTATCAACATAAATAAAGAAAGAACATCAGAAAATGAGTGAGAGTAAAATGAACATCTTTATTTTTCTTATTCTTAATTGATCAAATGAACATAATTTGTTCAGATTAATAACAGAAACATTTTTACTAAAAATGCATATGCATATGCATATGTGTGTATGCTTATGTATATGTAAAATGAATAACAGCAATGATACAAAGAGTGGGAGGGAGTAATTAGAATTACTTTTAAGAAGTTAGAAATGTTAGTGATTATTTTTAGGGAGTTATTATAAGGTAATTGCACTACCTATGAAGCAGCATAGTGTTATTTGAAAGTGGACTTGAATTAGTTGTGAATGTGTTTGCAAAATTTTGGGCAATCACTAAAAATAGTTTATTAGAAACTAAAGAAAAATATATAACTGACATGCTATATTATATAAGAAAGAAAGGGAAATGAAATCATATAAAGTGGTCAATTAAATTCACAAAATGCCGAAAGAGAAGACAAAGGAACAAAGAATACAGGCAACAAATAGAAAACAGTCATAAATAAGATAAATATTAACCCAACTATATACATAATTATTTTAAACATGGTAAAAATACATCAATTAAAAGATAAAGATTATCAGAGTGGATCAACAAGCAAGACTACATCTTGTCTACAAGAAACCTACCCTAAATATAAACACATGTAAGTTAAAAGTAAATGAGTGGGGAAAGATACATTATGATAAAAATCATCAAAAGAAATTTCAGACAGAGCAGGCTTCAGAGCAAGGATGGTATCAGTGATAAGGAAGAGCATTACATAATGATAAAGGAATGAATCCTTTAAGGAGACATAACAGTCCTTAATAGGGACATACCGAACAGCATATCATCAAAATAATCAGGAAACAACTAATATAACTGAAAGAATAGATAAACCAACTATTATATTTGGAAACTTCAGTACCCCTCTATCAGAAATGGACACATACAACAGGCAGGAAATAAGTAAAGACATATTTGAACTCAACAGCACCATCAATGAACTGAATATAATTGACCTCTATTAGATACTTCATTCAACATTAGAAAAGCATGCCTCTTAAGCTAACATGGAACATTCACCAAGATGAACCACATGCTGGGCCATAAAAAACATTCACCAAGATAAACCACATTCCGGGCGATAAAACATGTTTTAATAACTTTGAAAGAATAGGAACCAAACAATGTTTGCTCTCCGGAAATCTATAACAGAAAGATATTTGAAAAATATCAAAATAGATAGAAATTAAACAAATACACTTTTCTTTTTTTAAAATTATACCTTAGGTTCTGAGATACATGTGTAGAACGTGTAGGTATGTTACACAGGTATACATGTACCATGGTGGTTTGCTGCATCCATCAACCCATCATCTACAGTAGGTATTTCTCCTAATGCTATCTTTCCCCTAGCCTCCCACCCCAACAGGCCCTGGTACGAGATGTTCCCCTCCCTGTGTCCATGTGTTCTCTCCCACTTATGAGAGAGAACTCCCATCGTTGTCACTGTACCCATTGTTCAACTCCAACTTATGAGTAAGAACATGCAGTGTTTCATTTTCTATTATTTTTAGTTTCCTGAGAGTGATGGTTTCCAGCTTCATCCATGCCCCTGCAAATAACATGACTTCATCTTTTTTATGGATGTATAGTATTCCATGGTATATATGTGCCTCTTTTTTTTTTTTTTAAATCCAGTCTATCATTGTTGGGCATTTGGTTGGTTCCAAGTCTTTGCTATTGTCAACAATGTTGCAATAAACCTACATGTTCTTATAGTAGAGTGATTTATAATCCTTTGGGTATATGCCCAGCAATGGGATTGCTGAAGGTTACAGGTGCATTACAAACACACTTTTAAATAGCACATAAGTCAAAGAAGACATCTTAGGGGAAATTAAAAAATATATATATTTAAATACATAAAAATGAAAACACAACATCACAATTTGTAAGATGTAGTAAAAGCAGTGCTTAGAAGGATATTCATAACATTTAATTTATACATCAGAGATGAAGAAAGATCTAACATTAATAATCTAAATTTTCATCTTAGGGAACTAGGAAAAGGATAGAAAATTAAATAAAAAGTAAGTGGAAGTAATAATAACAATATTAAAAACCAGAGTAGAAATCAATGGAGTAGAAAACAGGAAGCCAATAGAGAAATTCAGTGAAACCAAAAGTTGGTCCTTTGGAGAAAAAAAAAAAAAAAAAAAAAGTAAATAAAATCTGTATGCCTTTGGCGAGGCTAAGAAAAATCAAAAGAAGAGTGAACTGAAATTACTAATATCAGAAATGAAAGAAGGCACATCACTACAGATTTCATGGACATGCAAACAATAATAAAGGAATATTGTGAACAATTCTATGACCACAAATTTGAAAATCTAGATGAAACAGACCTATCCCTTGAAACATACTATCTGCTGAAGCTCACTCAAAAAGAAATCAACAATCTGAATAGGTGAATATTTACCAAACAAATTAAATAAAAAATGAATAACTTTCCAAGAAGAAAATACAAGGCCCACATGGCTTACTCATGAATTCTACCATACCTTCAAGGAAGAAATTATACCAATTTTCTGTAGTCTCTTTCATAGGATGTAAACAGAGTGACTACCTTCTAACCTTTTCTATGAAGTCAGCATTACCTTAATACCAAAATCATATAAAGACATGAAAACTATTCACCAATATATTTTATGGACATAGATGCAAATATCTTCAACAGAATATTAGCAAATCAAATCCAACAATATATAAAAAGAATTGCATGTCATGACCAAGTGGGATTTGTCCCAGGTATACAGGGCTGGTTCAATATTCCAGAATCAAATAATATAGTCCAACATATCAACAAGCTAAATAAGAAAGAACACAAAACCATATCAATAGATGTAGAAAAGGCATCTGACAAAATCCAAAACACATTCATTATAAAATCTCTTAGTCCACTAAGACTAGAACTTCCTCAACCTGATACAGGCATCTACAAATGAACCGATGGCCAACACCATGCTTGATGGTGAGAAACTGGAAGCTTTCTAACTAAGATCAGGAAAGAGGCAAGATTTTTCTCTCTCACTGCTCTTTTTTCAACATTTTACTAAAAGTCCTAGCACAATTAGACAAGAAAATGAAATAAAGATATACTTACTGGTGTGGAAGAATTAAAACTGTCTTTGTTCACAGATAATATCATTATGTATAAAATCCAAAACAACCATCAACAACAACAAAAGTTCCTAGAACTAACAAGTAATTATGACAATGTAGCTGAATGGAAGGTTTATATACAAAAGTTAATCACTTTCCTATAAATCAGGAATGAACAAGAGGAATCTGAAACCAAGAACACAATACTATTTACATTAGCACCCACAAAATGAAATATTTGCGTATAAATATAACAAAATATGCACAAAATCTATATGAGGAGATCTACAAATCTCTAATGAAAGACATCAAAGGACTGAATAAATTGAGAAATATTTCATGTTTATGGACAGAAAGATTCAATACTATCAATATGTCAATTCCTCCCAATTTGATCTATAGATAAAATACAATCCCAATCAAAATTACAAGAAGTTATTTTTTAGGTATCTACGAACTGACTCTGAAGTTTATATAAAGTGGCAAAAGATTTAATATAGCCAACACAATGTTGAAGTTGAAGAACAAAAATACTATCTGACTTTATTATTATATTATAGTATCTAACTGATACTATCCATCTTTATTATTAATTATAAAGCTACAGTTGTCAAGAGAGTGAGGTACTGGCAAGAAAACAGACAATAGATCAATGGAACAAAATAGAGTACAGAAACAGACCTGCATAAACACAGTATATCAATCTTTGAGGAAGACAAAAAGACAATACAATGGAGAAAAGGTTGCTATTTCAATAAACGGCACTGGAACAACTAGACAACCACATGGAGAAAAGTGAATCTAAACATAAACCTTACATCTTTTTCAAAAAAATTAACTTGAAGTGAATCATAGACCTAAATGTAAAATGCAAAAATATTAAACTCCTAGAAAATAACATAGAATAAAATTCATATGACTTTGGGATTGGTGGTAACTTTTCAGATATTATACCAAAGTCATGATTCATGAAAGAAGAAATTGATAAATTGGACTGGATTAAAATTAATAATTTCTGCTCTGTGAAAGATGCTGTGAAGAGAATGATAAAACAAGCAATATACTTAGAGAATATTTTCAAAAGACACACCTGATAAAGGGCTGTTATACAAAATTTACAAAGAATGCTTAAAATTCAACAAAAAGAAAACAAACAAAAAATGGGCCAATGATATTAAAAGACATCTCATCAAAGAAGATATACAGATGGCAAATAAGCACATAAAAGATGGTCCACATCATATATCATTAGGTAAATACAAATTAAAACAACAATTAGATACTTCAACAAACCTATTAGAATAGTCAAAATCCAGAACACTGCTAATTCCGAACGCTGGGGAGGATGTGAAGCAACAAGAACTTTCATTCATCACCGCTGGGAATGCAAATTGTGACAGCCACTACAAAAGACAGACAACTTCTCAGAAAATGCTTACCATATGATCCAACCATACTGCTCATTGCTATTTATTCAAAGGAGTTGAAAACTTATGTTCACACAAAACCTGCAAATTGATGCTTATAGTAACTTTATTTATAATTGCCAAAACTTGGAAGCAACAAATACATTGGAGATTGGATAAATTATGGTATATCCAGACAATGGAATATTATTTAGCACTGAAAGAATGAGCTATCAAGCCGTGAAAAGACATGGAAGAAACATAAATGAGTATACCGCATTCTGGAAAAGGCAAAATGGTGGATACAGTAAAGTTAGTGGTTTCAAGGATTAGGGTAGGGAGGGATACATAGGGAGAGCCCAAAGGATACAAAGCAGTGAAACTATTATGCATGACACCTAATTGTGCATATATATCATTAAAAATGTATCCAAGCCCATAGACTCCATAACACAAAGAGTGAACTCTAATGTTGACTATGAACTTTGGTTGGTAATGTCAAGCTGTCTTCATCAATTGTAACAAATGCACTGTTCTGGAGGAAGTTGCTATTAATGAGAGATGGTATATGTATATGGGAACAGGGAGTATATAGGAAATATCTGTAACTTCTGCTCAATTTTGCTGAAAATCTAAAGTGTTCTAAAAAAATATTTTCTTTAAAAAATAAAGTTTATTTTTTAGAAACACCAGAAAAAGAGTTATACTCCTTAACCCAAGATCCCCAGTCTATCTACTTCATTTCTAAGGTCATGACAATATAATTGGGGAAATTTGGAGCTGAATTAGATGTCATATTCAAACAGTTGATATGTGTATGTTTGTGTGTATTTACATATGTGTGTCTGTATATATATATAAAGTTTATTTTCTTATTTATATATTGATATATCTATGATTATTTATTTGGATAATCTTTTAATATGTTTTCGGCTTTGTGTTGTACATGCATGTGTGTGTCTGCACACGCATGCCTGTGTATGAGTATTTATTCATACATGCCATGGTTAAGTAGATGAGAAAACTCTTATAATATAATAGTATGTAATCTTCTAGTGAGATTATGAGGACAAAATAGTAAATATTTTTGGAAACAGACTTTATCAACTTCTAATAATTAGTTAAATATGATCTTTGAGATGTGAAAACATATTTTTAAACAAATTATAGGAGCAAAGGTGAAATACGTAAATTTGTTTCAGTTTTTAATTGTGAAATATGATATTAAAATAAAGCACATTTCTGTGATAATTTTTGGAAGTTAATTTTACTATTGACATTTGGTTCATAAAAAAATATGGTGTGAAGTTTTCAGCTTGTTGAGACTCTTGGTGACAGCTCATTGCTAATGAATCATCATATTGATTCCTGTTGGATTCATTTGCTGTGATTTGTTCCCTGTCGAGAGACTTGAGCTGTAATTCTGGTTAGTAATTTCTATTAAATGCAATAAAATGAATCACATAAAGTAATCATCACTTGACTATGCCCGTCATGAATAAAGAGAAAATACAATATTAAAATATGCTTATTTCCTAAATTGATTGTGACAGACAGAAATAGTGAGATCACGGATGAGTTTGCTAAATTTGAAGGAAATATTTAAAAATAATTTACTGAATTTTTCTAAAGCTACGAGCATCAACATTTACAGTAGACTATCATCTAAAGATACATTATATGCATAGAGTTTTAGGTAAATGTAATGTTAATAATAAAAATGCATTCTAGAACACAGAGCTTACTTTTCAACATTGTTTTCATAAGATTGCTGAAGCACAGTGTTTACCTCCTATTACTCAATGTTATGTGTAGGTTAAATTGGCTTCCCTCAATTTAACTTTTTCCCCCAATTTTTCCTTCAATATATGTTGGAGTCCTAACTTCCAGCCCCTGTGAATATGACCTTATTTGTAAAGTATGTATTTGTAGATGTGATCAAATAAAGGTGAGATCATTACAGTAGGCCCTAATCAAATGTGACTGGTGACCTACTAAGAAGAGAGAAATATGGATGCACACACAGGGAGAATGCTTATAAAGACAGTGGCAGAGATTGGAGTAATGCAGCTGAAAGCCAAAAAATGCCAATTGGTGACTACCACCAGAAGCTAGGAAGTGGTAAAGGTTTCTCTCCTACATGTTTCAGTGGCCGCATACTTCTGCCGATACCTTCATTTTTCACTTCTTGACCCAAGAACTATCAGACAGTACATACTTGTTGTTTTAAGCCACTCCATTTGTGATACCATGTTATGGGAGTCCTAGATGAAAACATTAACAGTTTTGAAGAATTAGGAAATAAAATGTACTGGCAACAGAAGCCTGAAACATGAGAATTCCAAATGTGCAGGTGAGAAAGCTACTACTACTTGACTTATTCAAAAACTGGATTAACTTTTGATGCAGGCAATTCTGTTATGTTTATCCAGTCACTATGCTATCACTGATTTCATCACCTACAACTTTCTTCATATAGCTACCAAATACTGCCTCGTAATATAGTTGTACTAGATTATAAACCTTTTATGTAGAAACAGAAATAAGAGATGGTAAAAAATATGAGGATAAGCACAAAATATAAAATATTTATGCAAAAACAATGTGAGTTGTTGTAATAATTTCAAACCATTCATGTTTGGATCATTTCTGAACACGTTTAAGAAAGCAGAGTAAAGCAGTCTCATAAAGATCTATTCTCCCTAAAGAAGAAAGGTTGTCTACAATTGATAGAAAGAACACAATGAAATATTACAGTAAAAAGATATGAACAGCTGAAAGAAAATAACATGTATAGATGCTCCACATTATTTAAAACAGAAATGATGTTCACCTAGCAGAATAATAAAGATCTAAAAATGTGTCAGGGCACTTCATAAGTATATAGAAATCAGGTGCTCTCTATATCAGGGGCTGAGTCCACATTGGTATAACTCTTTTGGAGGGTAATTTGATAAAATATGAATGCATTTACCATTTGATCAAGCAATTCAACTTTTGAGAATTTATTTTTTTTCTCATACCTGCACATATGTGAAGGAACATACACACAGTATTTCACTGAACCATTGCTTTAAATAGAAAAATATTAGGAAAGCCTTATCTATCAATCAGTAAGGCTTAGGTTAAATAACACATCCATGTAATGAAATAATATGCAGTCATAAAAAAATATAGAACTCTTTAGGAATGAAAGATAGTTATCCAAAATATAATAAACACATGAAGAAAGGTGCAATAAAATGTATATAACATAATTTCAATTTAAAAGGGACAGATAATTAGAATTTGCATGTGAGTCTATAACCAATTTTAGAAGAGGAATTGGGTGCTTAGGTCACAGAGGTTGGTGGAAAACTAATGACTTGGCATGAATTTGTGATTTTTAATATTTGAACTTGTGGAAGTATTACCTATGTAAAATCAAAAATTTGGCTGGGCAAGGTGGCTCACATCTTTAGTCAGAACACTTTGGAAGGCTAAGGAGTGTGCATCGATTGAGACCAGTCTGGGCAACATGAAAAAAAAAAAAAACAAAAACAAAACAAAAAAAAAACAAAGAGCCAGGTGTGGTGGAGTGCACAAGTAGTACAAGCTCCTCAGGAACCTGAAATGAGAGAAGTACTTGAGGTCAACGCTGCTGTGAGCTGTGATTGCACCACTGTACTCTAGCCTGGGTGAAAAAGTGAGACCCTGTCTCAAAAAAAAAAAAGGTAAAAATCTCTGCAAATTTTGGGAGAACATTTTATATAGCACAACATACAATATATAGTTAAGTTCCTTTCATTCAATAAACAAGATATTTACAAGTAGAAAACTTAATGTTCATTTTAAATGGATAATTATGTTCCAGTGATGATAACCTTGGAAAAATAAAGAGAAGTGAAAACATCAGAAAACATTATCTCCATATAGACGAAATACATAGAAAGTACATAGAATATATGTGCCTCTTAATAGTGTGGTTCTAGTCCTTAATTTCAAAAAATATATCAGAAAACTAATAAGCCTCTAGAGAAAATTGATTGAGGAGTTTACTTTAGAAGAATAGAGTAATATTTACATTTTTCTAACAGGAACCTTTTAAAAATCATAATCAGTATACATAACTGAAAATGGACTTGCCAAGTAATTTTCAAAGCATTAGAATATGTGGGCACTCTGGAACTGAAATGCAACTAGGTATTACTCTTAAAAACAAACAAACAAACAAAAAACTCTTCTATTTTACCTGGAAGACATTATTTTTCTAGTACACACTACACCAAATACTATCAACCTTATGAAGCAAGTACTTTTCTGTTGGTTTATATAAATAACGGAAAGTAAAGACAACATCAAGGACCAGTTTTTGAGGCTGATGATTCGGAGGACAAAAATCTATTGCCACACTACCCTGGGACCACTGTGAGAGGAAGCATGCTATAAAAAATTATCTGTGACTAACCTAGTTTCTTCTGGGACCGAAGTAGGAGATACCCCAAGTACTAATTCTGCAATGAATGAAGCATCAGGGGAGTGGAATGACATAAACTAACAATCAAAATTAAACTAAAAAAATCATATATATGTTTAAATCAACAGGCCTTGGGATTTAGACATTTAGACATTTCTATTCAAACGAAAGCACTTGTAGGAACTTAATTTATCACCATAGTACATAAATCTGCAATGAATAAAGCATCAGGGGAGTAGAGTGACAAAACTAATAACCAAAATTAGACTAAAAAATCACGTATATGTCTAAATCAACAGGCCTTGGGATTTTTATATTTCTATTCAAATGAAAGCACTTGCAGGAACTTCATTTATCACCATAGTACATAAATCCTCCATAATTTACACTGACTTTGCCAGTAGAAACACATTTTTTGTTGTTTTTAATCCAAGATTTACGTTGCTCTGTCAGTTGGAGAATCGATTCAGGTCAGGGAGAAAATCTCCAAGCACCTATCGTGAGCCAACAGGCAAAAATTAGACCACCTGGTGTGCGAAAGCTAGAGGACAAAATACTTTTTGCTTTTTTAGAAAATTCAGTAGGTGTGATGGAGGATAAGTCTGTCAAAGTAAATGATTAGTTTCCCAAACGTGTGTAACTGGTCAGAGAAGCAAAACAGGACGAATCCAAAAGCCAAACTTTGCTACATCTTTATTGACTCATCTTTTTTCTTTTCTCAAATAGTCATATAAAAATAGGTATTTCTTTTGCCCTAAGTATACACAGTCATTCCCTCTGTGAGAACAGCTAAAGACAAATGGGTTAGCAGAGGGGAGATGGCCAATTGCAGGTTCAGCATCAGTTTGTTTATCTGTAGTTGGCTGATCTCATTAGATCCTGAAGAGTATCAGATAGAAAAATCTTTAAGAGATAGTTCCTCTTCATCTCACGCTCATGGACACAGAAAAACACCCCTTGGTGCACAACTACACTAACATCAGTTCAGTTTCGATTTGTTGGATGGTAGCCGGTTTCTAAACAGCTTCCAACTCCCTACACTGAGATATTTGACCTCATGGAGTACACGGAAGAATGCGCCAGCCACTGAAAGGCTACCGAATTTACCTGAAAGAATCCATCACTTCCAAATTAGATCGTTGCTAAAGAAATTGCTTTTTCTACTTTTTCCTATTTCTTATCATAGTGGAAGCACATTTAACTCCCTATCTGAACTATGCCAATTCTACTGCCAGAAGAGAATCAATCATAAACTAAAATTCAGTCACTTGTCAGGTTATAAAGGTTATTTTAGCTTTTCATTTAGCAATAATTTTTCAAAAAGACTATGTCCTATTTTTATTTTGAATTTTATTTTTAATAATTACATATTTAGTAATTATAAATTCAACAGTTAGTTCCATTACATCTATCCCATCTCAAAATTTTTAAATCTACTCACTAAATATTCCCTTCCTTTCTGTCTCTCTCCCACTCTGTCTCTCTCTCTCCCACACACACTCATACACCCCTCTATTTTCTTTGTCTAATTGTGTTAACAGTGATGCCTCCAGATCTTTTTTTGGTGGACCTCTTGTATCATTACATGCCCCTAGGACTGAAACTGTTATTCAACTAAGAGAAAAATCACAGCAAGCGCGCGCAGGCGCGCGCGCGCGCGCACACACACACACACACACACACACACACACACACACACATATATATATTTAGAAATGAGTTGATTGGAAGAAGATTCTTCCTGAAAAAGAAAAACAACTAATATTATTCCTAGATTTAAAAAATGAAGACTCACTCACTTTACAAATGATACATATACAACCAGAATAAGTAAAAGAATAAATCTGAAAGTTAAATGCTGCAGATTTCATTTTCATGTGATGTCTCTCTGTGTTCTCAGAAATTGTATTATTATACTTCAATTTGCAAAACACATTTTTTTGTTGTTTTTGTCCAGGATTTACATTGCTACATCAGTTGGAGAATTGATTCAGGTCAGGGAGAAAATCTCTCCAAGCACCTATCGTGAGCCAACAGGCAAAAATTAGACCACCTGGTGTGTGAATGCTAGAGGACAAAACTTTTTGCTTTTTTAGAAAATTCAGTAGAAGGTGTGATGGAGGATAAGTCTGTCAAAGTAAATGATTAGTTTCCCAAACATGTGTGACTGGTCAGAGAAGCAAAACAGGATTTTGTCATGCTAAAACAGGATTCTGGTATGCTAAATTGTCAAGCAGATAAACATGTTTGCATGTTTTATAATGAGTTCTATTCCCTAAAAAATTAAGAACATTTATTTCAGGCAATATAACATTTTATATTACATTTTCGATCACATATGAATTATAGTTTTTCTTATCCATAGAACTATTTATACACTAATTCCGATTTTGATAAGTGAGTTTAAATAAGTCATTCTTAAGGGTATAAAAAGTAGCAGGAAAAAAATGAAGAGAAAGAGAAATGTCTGTAATTCTAAAATTCTAAAACCAGCTATGACATCAATACATATGTTTACCCCATACCTTCAGGTTTTAAATAGGAAAATAGTATAAAAATAACTTTTACATAAATTTAGTAATTTGTTTTTGCTTTGACAGTTTATACACACTAAAGCCATAACTGCTTTCTTCTTCACTTCAAATACAAATAGCTAAAAAGTATGTTAAAAACTTACTATTCCAAACAAATTTGCAAAAATGCATATTAAAACTATATTGACATAATATAATTTTACCTACCAAATTGGGAAAAATATAAATAAAATCACAACAGATAATTTTCTAAACAAGGGTACTTTAAAACATACAATGTCACTGCAGGTAGAAGTATAATGGCTTTTAAAAAAATTATTAGGGGCCATAAATATATTTATACACTTTAACTTAGCAATTCCCCTCTCAGGAAACATTTTTTTTAATTCCCATTAATTGAGAGACATGCTTAATTTATGCCACCTTCATATGACACAATAAAAATAATGTTTCAGAAGCATATTTGATGGCATAAAAATGCCAATAGTATAATATTAAATGATATTTTACAAAAAGTAATAAAATTTAACAAACAGCATGGAATTCATTTTATTATCACACTGGAGATAATAAAAATATAGTTTATCAGATACTAAAAGCCTGTGATATATATGATGCAGCTATCATCCATTCTAATGCCTTTTATTGTTTATAATATTTTAAAAAGTATTCTGTATTCACTGCATCATGACAAACACACGCATACTCATACCCGCAGGCACACCACCCATGCACATCCTTGAAGACTATTTGAAGGCTATATATGTCCAAGAAACAGTTTTCATTAATTCAGACTTTCAGGAAGTAGATATTTGTCCATGCTATCTAACATCTCTAAAAGTTAAATCGTCAGATATAGTCAGATTGAAAACAAATATAAATCTGAAACTTTGCAAGTTTATTCTCTACTAATAACAATCCTTTCATAATTTATCTTTAATCTTCCATATGAAGCATATATTTCGCTACCATACAAAATGGAAAATTGACAAATCTGATTGTATTTCAGCCATTAATACATATTTGTGATTGCTAAGGGGAGAACTGCATTATTTTGTTAAACATAACATTAATATTAATTAATATTAATATTAATAAATATTCATTTCATATTAGCACATAACTCATAAATATTGGGCTTACATATAGATAACACACACGTTGGCAAAGAGGAAGAGATTCATATTCATTTCTGTTTTTCTGTTTCGAATCTATAGTATTTGCAAAAATTAGAGTCAGAGCTTCTGTGTGCTTTGACCAGTTTACCCAAGACTGTGAAATGTTTGTAAAGCCACCAAATATATAAATATACCCAGTTTTCTGTTATATCTTCCTCAAATATATTTTATTATTTTGACCACCTATAAAATTATTAGCATGTAATATTTATATAAGGTATGCTTTCAGAAACTATTGGCTTGTTTGAACTTGCTATAAATCTTTCCATCTTTCCCATTAAGGACATTTGAGCTACCCCATTATCAAAGGAATAAAGGTTCTCTAGGCAATGGTTCTAATATTACAGCTCCCAGATCAGCAGTATCAGAATCACCTAGTAACTTAATAGGAATGGAAATTGTTGGGTTTCATGAAGGCCTATTGGACCACAAATTATGAGACTGGACATAAAAACCAGTACTTTACCAGGTTCTTCAGGTGATTCTGGATAGGTGCTAAATTTGGAGAACCATAACTGTAAGGTACAGAAAGTTGTGGCTTTCTGTCCATCTGATGTAAGGCCTTTCTGCAGATAACCTTTTATGTGTTGGAGATGAAGAAGTATTCACTGCTGGGTATAATCACCTAAAGTCAATATTTCTAAGTACTATGCAGTAGAGTTTGCATAGTAGTACAAACAAAGCCTTGGAATTTTTAACAAAACAGGTTTAGAACAAACAAGTTAAATAAAAGCTATTAATTTTTGGAGGAAGGAAAGGTATTTAGGAGGTATGTAGATAAGCTATTTCAGAAGAAAGTGAAATACTGATGACATACTCAGGTAAAGACAGAAAAAAAGATTTAGATGAAAAAATATGCATAAACATATATATATATATATATTATTGTACTTTAGGTTCTGGGGTAAATGTGTAGATCATGCAGGATTATTGCATAGGTACATACATGGTAGGGTGGTTTGCTGCCTTCATCCTTAGCAAACTGACACAAGAACAGAAAACTAAACACCACATGTTCTCACTCATAGGCAGGTGTTGAACAATTAGAACACGTGGACACAGGGAGGGGAGCAACACACACTGTGGTCAGTTTGGAGGGCTGGGGGAGGGACAGTGGAGGGTGGGGAGGGATAACATGGGGAGAAATACCAGATATAGGTGATGGGCATAAACGTGTTTTTAAAGTAGGCTATAAGATAGGCAAGAGAAGAGTGGATAAAGAAAAAGTAGGCAAATAAGCACATAATAGAAAATAAGTGTTCAAATAACTTTTGGTGATAGGTATCTATTGAAATAAAAACAATTGTTTGCAAGACTTCCCATCTTTGAAGGCTTCAATGGAACTCATTAACATATCCAAATGCCATGTTTTGTGTCAGTGAATCATTTCAAGATGACTTTTGGTTAAAGAATATGGACTAGAAAATATTAAAGGCATTTCATAAAGATATAAGCCATAAAAATTAAAAGAACAAGTGGTAGTCATTAGCAGACTAGAGATTCCAACACATTTCTGGAAGGCATGTGAGAAGTTATGGGCTAATAAAAACAGTCCAAGTAGTTGCAGCCAGAAATATTTATGAAGATGACTGAAGTTAAGGGGGAACAGATCTTTCCTAAAATACTCAGAGAGTTGGGAGGCAGACTTGATAAATCAAAATTGCAGGCAGTAAAAAGGCTGAAAATAAGATGATCAACTGAAAATATTCTCGTCAACTGTACTCTTCTACCATCCTCAATAAAATCACTAACATCCACTTTACACTTCCAACTTTTAAAATAAAACAAAATGTATCTTTCAAGTAATCATTTGGGAAAAATGGAAACAGCTACCAGAAACCTTAGTGCTGCTGAGTAAACCTCAAAGGGTAAATCTTACATATTCTAAACATTGATAAGTACAATATACTGTAGGAAAAAAACTATTTTACAAATAAAATAAATGTTGGTGCTCATGAGTTTATGTAGATTTAAAAAATCAGATGCTAATATAAGAGAAAGATGGACAATAATTTTCCCACTAATCTTAATATTATTCAGCTACAGTTATTACTGTACTGTACCTATGCCATCTCAATTTAAAGACATTTGGAAATAGAAGTAGTAGGCCATAGTTAGAAAATAGTTATTTCTTTTATGAAAAATAATTATCAGGACATTTTAATAGACTTCATGGAAAAGAAGGATGATTTATAAGAGTTCTTTTGAAATTCTTGTGAAACAAAGCCAGAAAAATGGGCCACAAAATTATATGCTATTGATAAGCAGAAAAATCTCATTAAAAAAACTGGATAATTTCTCACAAATTACTAACAAACCAAATCCAGCATCATATTAAAAGGATCCTGTGTCATGATCATGCAGGATTTATTTCAGCCCGACTAGGTTGGTTCAGCATACAAAACTCAATCAATGTATTAGACTATATTGACAAAACAAAGAGAAATAAACAGAAACTCTTTTCAGCTCATGCATAAATAGCATTTAACAAAATATAACATTATTCCATCTTAAAAACACTGGGAAATCTGAAAATTAAAAGAAGCTTCTTCAACATAATAAAGGGCATTTGTGGAAAACCCACAGCTACCATTATATTGAGAGGTGAAAGATTGAAAACTATCTACTCAGGTAAGGAACATGACAAAGATATCCACATTTGTCATTGTGCTTTAAGATTGTACTGAAAGTTCCAGTCAGAGTAATCAGCCTAAATAAACTACACTGGAACAATTAATACTATTAAGATGGCAATACTACCAAAAGCAATCTGGCTCAATGCAATCCCTATTGAAATCCCAGTAACTTTTGTTTTTTGCAAAAACGTGAAAGAAAGCTGATCCTAAAATCCTATGGAAGTCAAGGAGCACCAAAGCTAAAACAATAATGAAAAATAATATAATAGTAATTTGTGCTTCAAAACTTATTACAAAGCACCAGTAATCCAGATAATTTGGTATTGCAATAAATATAAACATAATTACCATAAGGATAAACATATGAATCAATTGGAAGCTCAGAAGTAAACCCAGTGGCCTATGGTCAACTGACTGTTGACATGGGTGCCAAGACCATTTTTTGAAGGCAAGAGTGGTCTCTTCAACAAATGTTACTGGAACGAATGAAGTTGGACTCCTGCCTTTCACCATATAAATAATTAACTTATATTAAATCAAAGACCTAAATATAACTGCTAAAAGCATAAAATTCTTAGAAGAAAGAATGGGGAATATCTGTTGCCTTGCATTTGTAAATATCTTCGAGCTGACACCAAAAGCATGAGCAACGAAAGAAAAATGAATTGGACTCGATCAAAGCTAAACTACTTTGCGTATCTAAGGATACTCTTAAGATAGTGAGAGAAAGGGAAAGAGAAAGAGAACCCACATATTGGGAAATATTTGCAAATCTTATATCTGATAACCATCTAATATGCAGAAAGTATAAAGGACCCTTACAAGTCAACAATGAAGAAAAAATGTTGTTTCAAAAAGTGGGCAAAGAACTTGAATAGACATTTCTCCAAAAAAGATATACAAATTATTTACTAGTACATAAAAAGATGTCCAACATCATAAGTCATTAGGGAAATGCAAATTAAAAGAACATATCACTTCGTACCAACTACAATGGCTATAATAAAAAACAAAATACAAACAAGACAACACTTATATTTGGCTAACTTGCCATGAGGACTGAGGATTCTCAAATAAAAGTAATTCAAAATATTATATCCTCAAAATGTATGTATTATCATGGCCAGAGGCATAAAAATTGATGAGGTAAACTTCCAAAAATGTCATAATTCAAGTTACAGCAATACTATGAAATTAAGTTAGAATTGTGACTTTGATTGAATAGACCTTACAAATGACAAAAAACCTACCAATTTTATGTTGAAGTTTTCTGGAAGAGGGAGGTAATTATCTTAAAGTTATTGGAAATCACAATCCACTAATACTACATCATTAAATATGAGATAGTAATTTCATGAAAAAATGTTCACAATAGGAAAATTTGTTGATCTTTTTTCAAGGAAGTGTTCATTAAATAATGTTAAAAACCTCAGTTAATTATGTAAATTAAAAACGACCCTAAATTCTATTATAATGAATTAGGCAGTATAATTAATAGCATGATTTACATTTATAAACAAATGTCAGGAAATGCCTTAGTGTAATTTTTTTTCTATTTTTAAACTATACAAACATTTAATCAATTTGAAAAGAAACAAAGCCTGATTTAGCTATTAATTGAACTATTAGACAACAAATCATATTGCTGTCAAAAGTTTCATAATGATTCATTTGTGAAGATAACAATATAAATGTAACAATTGTCATAAAATTAAAGAGACAGCAAAATGTATTTTATAATTTTAAAAGTGCATTTCTTTTGTGTAACATATTTCAACGCAAACATTTTCTTCAAGTAGATTGCATTTAAATTTCTAAAGTAGAAAATAAAACATTTCAGGCCTCAAGAAATTTTTATCAAATACAAAATTACAATCTACTCATTCGTTAGATATATTAAAATAAAAATTTACAAACTTGCTGTGTATACTTGTAATCATTTAAAAGTGTTTAAGTATTATATTTGCAGGAAGTATTATAGACGGTAAGGAAACACTGCTTCTGATATAAATCATTACCTCCGAATTTCAGATATTCCTTACGTTTACAAAGTCAATCTAAGAAGATACACAACATTCTACTTCTGAGAAAATAGTGAGTTTTTAAAGCATAATCAAAGATAAAATACTTAGAAAAAAGAAAGAAAACGAAAGAAAAAAAAATCATATTTCTTTTGGTGTGAGGGTTGTAGGATTCAGTGGACCAAATCATTCTCAATTTTACTCAGAAGTTCAGTAGAATTTTAAAGAGACCGAGTGGAGGAAAATGTTATGGAACTACTATAAAACTTTCTGATAAATAGAAAATATGCTGGGAAAATTGCAGTCATTCAGCCTCAAATTTATGTTCCAGTCTCCTGGCATGGCTTATAATTTCTTAGGAGTCCAAATCACTAATTCTTGACCACAAGACTAAATCTTTGAAGTCTTAAATCTTATTAGCCCTTTGGAAATAGCTACAGTGTTTTGATTGTAAAATATAGAATTTTAATTTTTTTAGCAGAACTGAATTAACTAATAAGAAATATGAATTGAAACATATTACTTTTTACAATACAAATAAGTTATTGATCAATGTACATTAGATGCCAAGCTTCTCCTAATATTTTATGCCACCTAAAGTAATGTCAGATTTGCAACTGAAATATACAAATAATACTTTTAAGACTATATTTCCACAGTAATCTGATTATGAGGTAAAATATGAGGGAAACATTACATATATATGTGTATGCATATGTGTGTGTGTGTGTGTGTATGTATATATGTGTGTGTGTATATACATACATATATGTATGTATATACACACACACATATATACATACACACACACACACACACACAAACACACACACAGACTTTCTCCATTATTTCCCAAATTTCCCATACACTCCTTTTCAATCATTCCCCCTTCCACCCAAAAGCAATAGCAGCCTACTTTCAATAACCAGAATAATTTGGCTACTTTACAAATTCATATAAATGAGATCATATACATATTATATAACATATATGTGATATATAGTTTTTATGTCTGACTTTCTTAGCTCAATATAGACTTTTAGAGATTCATCCACATTTTTTGCCTGCATTCATTTTTGCTAGTTTTTCTTTCTCTGTAGTATTTCATTATGTGAATATAAGAGTTTTATTTATCCATTCTATTTTGGGCCACTTGAGTTGTTGCAGGTATTGGCTAATATGAATTAAATATGCTATATGAATAGTTTTATACAAGTATTTTGGTAGACATATGGTTTCATTTCTCTTGGGCAAATATGTGGGAGTGGGATTGCTTAATTTGGGGATTGTTAGATATTTAATACACTTCTCTAAAACTGTTTGTACTATTTTACACACATCTTTCCTGTCACAAAATGTGGTGTATGGGAGCTATAGTTTACAACTGCTTCATATCCTTGCCAAATTTGGGTATTGCTGTGTGTGAATGTGTGCATGTGTGTGTGTTTAACAGCCATTGTAGTGGTGCAAAACCTTATCTTGTGGTTTTAATTTGCATTTTCCTAATGATATTAGCATTAAGCATATTTTTCATATTCATAGTAAAGTGATGACCCAAGTCTTTTGACCATTTTTTATTG
Source organism: Cebus imitator (assembly GCF_001604975.1). Lineage (NCBI taxonomy): Eukaryota > Metazoa > Chordata > Mammalia > Primates > Cebidae > Cebus > Cebus imitator. Next base: position 156,008 of record NW_016107796.1, read on the forward strand.
TGTTGTTTTTTTATATTTACTCATAAGTTCTTTAAATATTTTGGATAAAAATTATTTGACAGTTATTAAATATCACTTATTTTTTCCTACTCTGTCTTATCTATTCATATTCTTAATTGCATATTTTATTGAGAATAAATGTCATCAATTTTTTCATGCTTGATGCTTTTTATTTTTTGCCTATAAATTTGTTTCCTACTTCCAAATTGAGAAGGTTTATGGTTCCAGTTTTTACTTCCAAATTGAGAAGGTTGGTGATTTAACCTGAATTAATTTTATGTATGAAATAAAATGAAAGCATATAATTTATATATTTTATGCAGATATCTAGTAATTTGAGAATTAGCTATTAAAAAGGCCTTCTTTTCTCCATTAAGTTGCTTGTTTTTGTCAAAAAACAATTGCACATGTGTGGGTAAGTATCTATACTCATTTTGCTGAAATATTCTTATGGCAGTAATACATAGCTTTATTAATAACAGTAGTAGTATAAAAAATCTTTAAATCATATAGTTTAATTATTCAAACTTTGCCTTTTTGTCAAGATCATTTTGGTTACTATAGACCTATTATTCCAAATGCTGTAGTGTGTGTGTGTGTGTGTGTGTGTGTGTGTCTATGTGTGTGTGTGTCTGTGTGTGTGTCTTCTATCCTTTAGCCTTGGATAGTTGTTTTGGAAATTCTTAGTGATTTTAAAAACACATTTATTTAATCTGCAAGTGATTATCATTCTACTTCATTTATCCCAATATTTACATATTATATATATTTTTTCCTGCTAAATTACACTACCATTAGAATTCTAATGCAATGTTGAGTAGAGGAGTAAGAAGAGATCTTGCCTGTTCCCAACTGTTGGGGAAAAGTATTCAATGATTCACCTGTAACAGTAAAATTAGCTAGTTATAAGGTTTTCATAAATACCTTCATAAAACTGTTGAAGTTTTCTTGCAATCTCACCTTTTTAAAACACAAATGAGTGTCATGTCAGATTATTTTAATGACCATTGAGATAATAAGTTTTTTCTCCTTTATTCTATTAATATAGCAAATTAGTGTATTGATTTTCAAATGTTAAATTGACCTTTCAATCCTAGGGCAAACTCTGCTCCATTGTGATTTATTAAGATTTTTGCATATTTCTGAATACAACTTTACAACCTTTTAAAGAATTTATACTAAGTTCACAGAGGTAAAAACCTACAATTCATGTTTAATATATTTATTAAACAATCAGTATGTATCAA
>NW_016107796.1:157403-197228 GCF_001604975.1 Cebus imitator
GTGTGTGTGTGTGTGTGTGTGTGTGTGTGTGTCTTCTATTCTGTAGCCTTTTAAAAACACATTTATTTAATCTGCAAATGATTATCATTCTACTTCATTTATCCCAATATTTATGTATTATGTATTTTTTCCTGCTAAATTACACTACCATTAGAATTCTAATGCAACGTTGAGTAGAGGAGTAGGAAGAGATCTTGCCTGTTCCCAATTGCTGGGAAAAAGTATTCAATGGTTCACCTGTAACAGTAAAATTAGCTAGTTATAAGGTTTTCATAAATACCCTTCATAAAACTGTGGAAGTTTTCTTGCAATCTCACCTTTTTAAAACATAAACGAGGGTCATGTCAGATTATTTTAATGTCTATTGAGATGTTTTTTTCTCCTTTATTCTATTAATATGGCAAATTAGTGTATTGATTTTCAAATGTTAAACCAACCTTTCAATCCTATGGCAAACTCTGCTCCATTGTGATTTATTATGATTTTTGCATATTTCTGAATACAACTTTACAACCTTTTAAAGAATTTATACTAAGTTCACAGAGGTAAAAACCTACAATTCATGTTTACTATGTTTATTAAACAATCTGTATGTATCAAGCACTTTTACACATTAACCTTTTTTAATAAATCTACAAAATAGATATTATTAATATCATTTTTATAGATAGAAAAAGTAAGGTTAAGAGACTGAAATAATTTCATGCAGAATATGGAAAAGAAAAAAAAAAAAAAAAGCCTTGGAATCCAAAGTCAAATCCTCAATGAAAAAAAAAAACAACCCAAATTTAAAATGGGCAATTGAATTGGAACAACAAAGCCCCCAAAAAGCCTCAAAAACGCTATAAAAAACAGAAAAATCAGCACAAAACTTACACATTCATTTAGTTCACAAGTTACAATATTATCAAACAGCCACCTCTCATGTCAGTGTGTTATTTTGATCAATTCTGTGGTGCAAATGATGCATCCATACTTACTACACAAATACTAAAGTTAAAATATTATAACCTAACCACTAGAAAAATTACTAGTACTTGTTATAAATTGGGTTTTTAAATGTATTTTTAAAAGAAGAAATAGTTTTTTAAAATCAAAATCTAGGTGTGTAAAATGAGAAAAAAGAAACAAAATTATGAATATATTTAAAAAAGGAAATTTGTATCTAAATATGTTTACCTTCATTCAAATCAGTCCTTTTAGACAAGCAGCTATGTTGAGATAGTTTTATTCATGCAACAATAACATAATTATTTCATTTAAGAATAAAAAGATGTTCTTTTAAAGCTGATGTTTCTGTGGCTCCTTTAAAGATTAAGGATTTACAGAGGTAGCCTTTTTTAAGTGTTTTCTAATAAGCAAAAAATGAAATAAAATAAATATAAAAAGAAGATATATTGATCACAGTGATTTAATATTCAAAATTAATCCTAAGCAAAATGAATAGGTTCAATACAATGTCTACTTTAAGAGAAGAGTTTAATTTGAGCTTCATTTGGGGGTGGGAGTGGATAGTGGTCTTCTTTAGTTCATTGTTTTTACTGAATGGGGAAATCAAAAATTGCTATATGTTACCAACAATGGTTCTCAAAAAATAACTACCTTGAATATTTTGCATTGTGAATGACTATACAAACCTCAACTGAATTCTGTAAAGCACAAAATCATTAGATATTTTACCATTTTAATTGGAAAACATCTCTTACCTATGTTCAGTGTTTGCACTTTAATATTAAAATGGAAAAATGATCAGACCTTTAATTCAGTGGTTAATCATATACGTACAAAAGTGAAATATCACTTTTCAATTTCTGGCAACAAATACCATTTCTTTGATTAAATCACAAGAATCTATCTCAAGTAAATGTTAGGAGAAATTATGTGAATTCAATAAAGGAAAGAAAATTTAGGGATGTATTAAGCTGCAGAACTATATTGGTCGAGCATATTCACCATAGTCACTTTGTATTGCTTTGTATTTAATTCTCTATGTATGAGAACTTAAATATGCATAGGAAATTCAATTAGTATATCTTATATTTCTATGAGATTATTGCTGAGTTGACTAAATTCTCTAAAATATCAACCTCTAAATATCATGAGTTGGCTTAAAGCTTTCTAAAGAAAAACTACATGAGAATTACATTACTGGATGCACACAATTCTAGTCGTCTTCTTTTCTTATTTACTTCTTTACTTCTTTGCCTTGTAAATAAGTTTCCATTTTCACTTCTTGTTGCTGAAGTAATTAGTCTTAACAGCTGTATTGATAGGAATTGATATGAATAATAAAATAGACTGGTGGTTTTTCTACTGTGTCTCTATCTCGTTCTGTTCAGAGACAATTCTCTGTTGGTTGCTCAAGTTTCTTTATGTCTTGCAAACCAAGCAATGTTTGCCCTTTTGGTCTGGACTAAGTTTTCAAAGATGCTTACACAGGTTGAGCAACCTAAATCCAAAAACCCATAATCTGAAATGCTGTAAATTTTGAAACATTGTGAGTACCAACATGATGTCCAAAGGGTATTATCATTGGACCATTTTGAATTTTGGATTTTCAGATTTGCGAGTCTCAACTGGTAAGTATAATGCAAATATTCCAAAACTCCCCCGCCAAAATTACAAAAATCTGAAATCATTAAGATTTTTCACATAATAATCATCGAGAAATGTTGTACAAATATTACTTCACAAAAGTCCTGTAATATCTCCATAACAATCCACAATATGAAATCTTATTTTCAAATTTGCTTTTGTTCAAAATTAAATGCACACTCTCAGACAACTCTTGATGGCCCCATCTTTTGGATAAGGGATCTCAAATCTATGTAGCAAAAAGCACTGAAGATAGAGATAGTGGCTCCCACTAGAGCAAAGGTCAGGCATGTTTACTGTCCAGTAAGCTAAGTCCAGACATGCTTACTAAACATTATACATGATTTTTTTGTCCCTAGGATCAGGTTTCTTTTTTTGTTATTGCATCCCAACTGTGTATAGGTATCATCTGGCTCTCTTTGTGCTACCCTGTTGGAATTGAAGCTTCAGAAAAAACACAAGAAAATGCTGACACACTGGTTACAATTCCTGTGAAAAATAAAATATTTTCTCTCTGTCCCAAGAGGCTCATGTCTTCTGCCAGCATCCATGGAACTGGCAGGCTAACCTGTAAGCTATTACAGCAAGTAAGATAAAACATCAGATTTACGGTTCTTTACAGGATCCTTCAACAACTAAGATGGGGTAGTACTCTTTGGATTTCTCTTATGAAATAGAACTTCTCTTAAACTATAGAAAATAATTGCCTTTAGTGCTGGGAACATGGTGGTCCTGGAATATGAGCTATAATCCACTTGGACTATATTGGTTTATCTCCAACTCCATAAAACTAGAACAATGTTTTGAATATGTCTTGTTTTATTATTTTAAATTCTCTATCAATTAGGTAAGTACCAGATTTGGGGGTTTTAAGGTAGAGTGGGTTGGGATATAATCTTGTTATGAATGTGTCCCCTGAAGTTCATGCATTAGAAACCTAATCCCCAGTGCCACAGTGTTGAAAGTGGAACTCTTTAAAGAAGTGATTAGGTTATGAAGACTCTGCCCTTATGAATGGATAATTGCCTTATCATGGGAATCAGTTAGTTATTGCTCCTTAACTCATGCTATAGCTTCCTCCATGGCATGATGCTGCAGGAACAACCTCACCAGTTGTGGTCCCTCAATCTTGGACTTTCCAGCCTCCTGTACAGTTTTTTAAAAAATTTCCCAGTCTCGGATATTCTCTTTTAGCAGCACAAAACAAAATAAGACACAGTCACAATATCAAAACACTGAAATTTGTTGTGTAAATAATGTTATCTTACAAAAGGCTTGTAAATTAATAATCAATTACTATTTCATTCAGTAGACTCTTTCACAGCACTTTATACTTGAACATATGTCTTTAGTACTATGAAATATATAACGTATTTATATGCCTCGTTTAGAAATCATTAAAAATCAACGAATATGTGAAATTTCTTACAGCAGCCGATAATTTCTATGACGAACTACCACCACTTTCTATTGTAACAGGTCACTCTTCATTGTACATACTGATTCACACAGCAGATTGTTACCACTACAAAACAGTAGCTTTCATAGATATAAAACATTTGACTTAAAATCTTAGCTAATTGCAGAATGTCTACATAACCATAAATTAACCCTCTTCAAAATATTCATTAACAAAAAATTACTGCATTTTCCTTGTAGTTATTTTGTTTAGTGCAACCATCAATCACTTCTTATTTACTTGGACCAAAATACCTGAGGGGCACAATTACTCTCCATCATTAGAAATGTTTTACAAATTTTACTTCATAAAGGCTTTTAATATCTTCATAACAATTGGAAATATTAAAACCTTATTTCCCTTGTTTAAGATAAAACATGCACTCTCAGATAACTATTGCTGCTGCAACTTTAATTCTGTAGTAAACAGAGTTGCAATGTACAGACTACTTACATAGTAAGTACTGACTATAAAAACACACAAATGATGCAAAGTTTTTTTTTTTAGACAAAGTTTTCCTCTTGTTGCCCAGGTTGGAGTGCTATGGCTCGATCTTGGCTCATTGCAACCTCCATCCACTGGGTTCAAATGATTCTCCTGCCTCAGACTTCTGAGTAGCTGGGACTACCGGTGCCCACCATCATGCCTGGCCAATTTTTTGTATTTGTAGTAGAGATGGGGTTTCAGAATGTTGGCCAGGCTGGTCTTGAACTCCTGACCTCAAGTAATCCTCCTGCCTTGGCCTCCCAAAATGCTGGGATTAAAGGTGTGAGCCACCGTGCCCAGCCAGGAACTTTTTTATTATTTTATATATTATATCTAAAACTATACTTGTCCCTTTGATACTGTGCTAGTGAAATTAATGAAATAAAAGCAATGTCATAATTCTAATTAAGAAGGTTTGATGATGTCTATGAAGTGGTGTGGAAAGAAATCAGAACAGAAAGCAGAAGCTTTCAAAACTATGTTACTATCAAATACAAGTTTGGGTACCTTTCAAGTGGATGCCTTAGTAGGAGTTTCAAGTTAATACATATTGCTTCCCTAATTCCATGCCTAGAAGCCAGCTACAAGAAAATTTCTACATTTATATTGAGAGAGTTTACCAATATAAATCTTATTTTAAAACTTATTTGATCTAGTTTAGATGGCATAATCAACATGTAAATATCATAAAGAAGTTAATATATTGATATACACCCAGGTTTTGCCTTCTATTTGTTTATGGATAAAGGAAATATACTCTTAAAAATAGTAGTTGCTTTTAAAATATAGTCAGCTTTCATTACTCTAGGGCTTTTCTTTTTCAATTTATTTTTCCATGTAGTAATCTAATACGTTGGCACATGTCTCCAGAGATCTCTTATGTTTCTTGACATGAGTGATACCTCTAATTTCTGAAATGATTCCCTTTACTCTTTACCTTGACACAGATGTCTTGCCATTACATTTACTTTTCTATAGTACCATGATATATATATATATATATATATATATATATATATATATATATACACACACACAAACAAATGTTATCCAAAGTAACTTTTTAATTTTGAAGTCATTGCTTTATGTGTGGATGACTTACAAAGATAATGTTACAGCAAAATGTAGGAAACTAACCTAGTGTGAGCAGAGACACCATGTGTTCTTTTATTCTGCACCTTTGCTTAGGTTAATTCATATGATAAAATGTGGCAAGACTCTCAAAGGGACTGCTTACCTCTGGGGGAAAGGCTGTTTTAAGTGATGGATCTCAAATACAGAAGATAGGAACTATGATAAGAAGGTCAGAAACAGCAGATTTTGGAATATTATCTCAAATTAGCAGCTTCCACATTAATATGATGAAGGTATAACAAAGGATCTTATTACTGAGCTGTGATAATACTGGCAAAAATGTGTTATAATTAATCATGTAAAGTATTTTAATCAGTGTTAAAGGGAAGGCTAAGAAGAAAGGTAAATGAAGAATTTCAGACTCATAGAGGCATGGTTTAGAGACATGGCATATGTTGTCATGCTGTGTTGTTGTTCTTTAGGCTATAATGCGGTGAATGTAACTAGAAAAATATAACCTCATGCAACAGCATGGCATGGACTTACCTATCTTCAAGATCTAGTGCTCTCTGATGTGTCCATGTAGGAGTGTTTCAGAAGATAATTCTAAAAACTCTCTAAAAAATGAGGCAGGTTCTCTTTAACAAACAAAGCTTAGTTTCAGAAATTGTGACAATTTTTTCCACATCCATGGAAAAATCAGCAGACCCGCACTCTAGTGGATGGGATAAGTTAATCTCGGTGTTACAGTCTCTGTATTGCTACTGTAGAAATGATCATTAACTGCTTCACTGGTGAATATTCACAGGGCTATCTGTAATTACAGATTATCTACTATTTTTATATTGCCAAAGTAATATGTTTACAATGTATCTACTCCCCAGTTATTTCCCGGTGTATTTTTCCTAGTATATTTTTGTCATTTTTGTCTTTTATAACCGAAAATAAAGCAAAGAAAATGGAAGAATAGAAATAAATATTCTAAAGTATTTATAAAGAATAAAGTGATCTTTTTACTGATTTCTAATAAAATATGGTATCAGTACTATGTACTTGAATTTGTATCTTTATAAAAAGTTGATGCTTTGCATCTTTTTAAAGGTTTACAAAAACAAAGCAATATTTTAAAATTCTGAACTGTTTTAAAAGATCAAAAACGAAGAAACAGAAAGAAAACAAGACAAGAAAAGCCACAGACAGGTGACCGGGAAAAACGCAAAAAATCAAAATCCAAACCAAGATCCAATAAAACAACCACACAGAGACTACACAACAACCCCAAAACCCAAAAAACATAAAAAAAAAAGAAAAATAAAAAAAAAGAAAAACATAATATAATCTCAAAAGAAAAGAAAAGCAAAACACCATGGCAAAACCAAACCAATAAAACAAACCGGCATGCACAGCAAATCCACAACACAAAGTAAAATAAAAAAAAAAAAAAAAAAAACTTTATAGAGAGATAAAACACACACAAAAAAAACAAAAAAAATAAGATAAAAAAGAATAATAGTATCACAAAAAAATAACAACAACCGCATAGCAAGTACACAGAATAAAAACAAGAACATTTCAGCATCCTAGACCTCCTTGGTGTCCTTCCAGTCCATTCTGCTTCCCCCAAGCAAGCCCCATTCTAACATCTAACAGCACAGATTAGTTCTGCCACTTTTGATGTTTTGAATGGAATCATAAAATAAGCATACCTTTGTTTCTGGCTTCTTTCATTCAGCATTGTGTTTGTGAGATTCATCCATCTTTTGTGTAGTGGTGATTCATTTTCATTGATTTGCAGTATTTCACTATGTGAATATTCTATAATTTATACATTTATTCTCCTGTTGATGTACACTTGAGCTGTTTTTAGATTTTACACTATTATATAGTGAGTTTCTTCTTAGAAATATTCTTATGTTTTTGTAATTTTATATTAGAAGCATATTTGAATAGACAATTAGGACGGAGCAGTTAATTTTTACACTAAAGGAGCCTAAAAGTTAAGTGTCAGTTTCTCTAGAAATACAGAGACAATGGCAGTTTTCAAGGTTAAAAATAATAAATTGAGATAACTGGCTAGTCATATGCAGAACATTGAAACTGGACCCCTTCCTTATACCATATACAATAATCAACTCAAGCTGGATTAAAGGCTTAAATGTAAAACACAAAACTATAAAAACCCTGAAAGACAACTTAGGCAATACCATTTAGGATGTTAGCACAGGCAAAAATTTCATGACAAAGACACCAAAAGCAGTTGCAACTAAAGCTAAAATTGACAAATGGGATTTAATTACACTAAAGGGTTGTATGCATTGAAAGGAAACTATCAACAGACTGAACAGATAAGTTACAGAATGGGAGGAAATTTTTGCAATCTATGCATCTGACAAAGGTCTGATATCCAGCATTTATAAGAAACTTAAACAAATTTACAAAAAACAACATATAACCCCATTAAAAAGTGGGCAAAGGACATAAACAGATATGTTTCAAAAGAAGACATACATGTGACCAACAATCACATAAAAAAAGTCATCATCATTGATTATTACAGAAATGCAAAGCAAAAGCAGAATGAAATACATTATCATACCAGTCAGAATGGCTACTATTGAAAAGTCAAAAAATAACAGATGCTGGTGATGCTGTGCGGTAAAGGAACACTTATACACTGTGAGTGGGAGTGTAGATTAGTTCAATTTTTGTGGAAAAGAGTGTGATGATGCCCCAAATACCTAAAAGCAGAAGTAACATTCAGTCCAGCAATCCCATTACTGGGTACACATTCTGATAGAGTTTGTGTTCCCACCCAAAATCTCATCTTGAATTGTAATTTACATAATCCCCAAAGTACAAATTGAAAATTCATATTGTAAAGCTTAATGGTATTTTCACAGAATAAGTGCACTATCAGAGCCAGAACCCAGATAAAAAGCAGAATATATGACCATCCTAGAGGCTCCTTTATGCCTCCTTCCAGTCATTATACTTCCCCCAAGTAAGCCCTATTCTAATGTCTAACAGCACACGTTTAGATGTTTTGAAACATCAAAAATGGCAGAACTAATCTATGCTGTTAGACATTAGAACAGGGCTAAGACATAATCCCCATGTGTCAAGGGGGAGACCAAGTGAAGATAATTGAATAATGAGGGCAGTTTTCCTCGTGCTGTTCTCAGCATACGGAGCAAGTTCTCATGAGATCTGACGGTTTAATAAGGGACTCATCCCTCTTTGCTCGCACTTCTCCTTCCTGCCACCTTGTGAAGAGGTGCCTTGCTTCCCCCTCAACTTTGGCCATGATTGTAAGTTTCTTGAGGCCTCTTCAGCCATGCTGAACTGTGAGTCAATTAAATCTATTTCCTTTATAAATCACCCAGTCTGGGGAAGTTCTTTATAGCAATATGAAAATGGACTGATATGTATGCAAAGTAATAGAAATCATTCTATTATAAACACACACACACACACACACACACACACACACACACACACACACACACATCCATGGCAGCACTACTTATAAGAGCAAAGACATAGAATCAACCTGAATGCCCATCAATGATAGATTGGATTAAAAAAAAAATGTAGTGCATATATACCATGGAATACTATGCAGCCATAAAAAAGAATGAGACCATGCCTTTTGCAGGAATATGGATGAGCTGGAGGCAATTATCCTTAGCAAACTAACTTAGGAAGAGAAAATCAAATACTGCATGTTTACACTTACAAGTGAAAATTAAATGATAAGACCACATGAACACATACAGGGGAACAACACACACTGGGGCCTATCAGAAGGTGGTGGGTGGGAGGAGGGAGAGTATCAGGAAAAGTAACTAATGATTACTAGGCTTCATACCTGGGTAATGAAATAATCTGTACAACCAACCTCCATGACACAAGTTTACCTATGTAACAAACCAGCACATGTACCCCTGAACCTAAAAGTTAAAAAATTATATCTCCAACGATTAGAGAATTCACATTTGAAGAACATAGATATGTGCTTCTTTTAAAGTGTTAAAAACATAGTATAAGAGCAAAATTTACATTTTTAAAGGTCTGCATATAGCTAAGGAAATAATTACCAACCATTTTACCCAATAAACTATTGAGTGAAAATGTCCATGCCCAATCTCTCCTAACTCATGACTGTTTACATTGGGGAAATATGTTTACTTTTTAACTCTTTATACATTATTAAATATGTACAATTATTTAACACAAAGAGGATAGAAAATTCAACAAACATATGAATGCTAAAATAAACCAGAGATTGATTTGCAAATGTTAATTCGTTGCTGTTTAAGAAAACTCATTTAATTCACATATGTATATTAACTACAAATTATTTTGGACCAAACCATTTCTACTTTTCAAACACTGTTCAAATGCAGTATGCTATGAATGACTAACAGATTTGCTAATGATAATTTAAAAAATAATTCTGTACTTATAAGTAGAACCCACTATCCACTTCTAATGGAAGTTTGAAAAAATAGTAGTCATTTTTGTGGGGGAAGATAAGTTTCCTTTTACAGAATTTGAGTTATTTCACTTTATTTATTGTCTCTGGGATACTGAGTGATGAAACGTTTCTTCATTTTGTTCTTTACTCCTTTTTTTAACATATAGAGAATTCTCTCTCTCAACCAGTAAGTTATTCATTACTCCGTAAAAATCTACATTTTCAAAAGTAAGTCAAGTGCTACAGTGGGAACATAATCTTGGTTTTTCAACTGCTGCAGTTTTGCTAGTGATTACATACCCATATACTGTCTAATTCCAAAAGAAAAGAACATTTATGCAAATGAGCTTAATGCAGGACAAGTTCATGCAGGAAATTGATCCCTTGAATAATAAAAGTGAAATATAAAAGAGAGGGAGTTCAGATAAAAGTTATATTTATGATAATCTTTCAGACATGTGTGCAGGTAAATGCATATATGGAGATCTGGAAAAATATAGGTTATTATAAGACAAAAAACTAACAACATTAATAATAGTGCCCAGAATAGCAATAAAGCACATATTTTCTAATTTTCATACTTCACTATTCTACCCCCTATACTGGGAAGGTCAACTTTTCAAGTTATTTTCCAGATTCTTTCACAGAACTAAGGTGAGGACACAAAGTAGCAAATGTCTATAATATATTTCAAACTTGTTTTTCATAAAACTTTTATCATGAAGAATCAAAATTTTTTTTCATACATACTCAGAAGTGCTGTGAGAAGTACAGAAATCTTAAAGTCGGGATTTATATTTTTGTATATTTTATTAATATTGATGATTATTCACCATCAAAATATAATTGTAAACCACAATATTATCCTTCTTAATGAATCAAAATTAGAATCAATACTCTACTTGTATACAAGGAAGTAAAACAAATCTTCTACACTTTTATAGAAATTTCTATTCTAGGTTCCAAATGGGTGTCATGGGTAAGATAAAATATATTTATTGATGTCATGGGTAAGGAAAAACTGATCTGTGATACTCACAAAGTTGTGCGTAAGCTTCTGTGTGAATATATATTTCTGCAGTTTTTTGGAAGAAAGAACCACTGCTTTTATAAAAGTCTCAAACTTTAAGAAATCATGGTTGTATATTCATAATTCTTAAGGAGTTTTATTCAATATTTCTGTAATTCAGTGCCTCTACAATTAAATAAAATACAATTTAAACATTACTTAACAAAATGTATCAATTTTTAAAAATCAGAATAATGCTAAAACATTTCAAATTCAAGTACTTCTTGATATCCTCTATTGATATAAGTGTTTTTTGCTGATTTATACCTGGCAATGACCATACTAACATCTTTCTTTACATATATGTTCTGGAATAAGGTACATGTTAAATAATAAACATTTTTTTTTATTTTTTCTGAAATAATAGGTATATCAAAACACTACCTATGTAATGAAATGCATAACATGCATAACAATTACCATCAGGCCATATGGGAACTACATTTTACAAATGGCTTGCTGCAGGTAAAGTTCCAAAATGCTACCTGACTCTAATGTAATATCTTAGTGTCTCTCTTGCTTACAGAATCTATTTTTCACTTTTAGACTTGAGGGCATATTCATTTAGCTTCTTGACCTTTTTGCTGCTGAACAGATGAACATCATGTGTAGTATACCCTTATCTTTTATGAAGTTAAAAGCTTATATTTCCTTGTAGAAATATAAAATAATTTTTATTTTACTTTGGAAAAGCTAGAAAGATTGAAATATAATATCCTATATAGACTAAATAAAATTTCTTCAATAAAGTCTTTTGCCTTTAGCAATAATATGGTAAAGAACATAATAGACATGAAAAAAATAAAAAATATTATCTTATATTTTTAATGAAAAAATTATTATCATTTCCCAAATATAAAATATGGGCCAATAACATGCTGATAAATCTAGGCATCTTTATGCCTAAATTATTAATCCATAAATAGAAAAAACTGGAAGCTTATGTTGGCTGTATTTTGTTATCTCTAATACTATTTGTGATACAACTTAAGAATCAGTAAAAGGGATTTATTGTTGCTGTACATTTTCATCCTAAATTCAAATGAACTAGGAACAATTGTTTTTGTATAAAAAGGTATTTATTTTGCCAATACTTGTAAGCGGGTCTCTATTGCCCAAGGTTACTTGATTTAGAGGTGCAGTTCTATATTAAGGTGGTAAGTTTAAAAAAAGCAACCATAGATGGAACATATTAATTTCACAATATATTTACCTCATGACACACCAGCAGTTGTTTTGTGGTTTAAAAATACCTATATAAATTTATTTTGTTAAATAAAATAATATGCACAAATGATGTAATATTTGTTTTATCATGGCTATCCAACAATACAAAATACACGTGATAAAAATACTACTTCAGCAACTGTTATATCTAATTACTTGCAGAAATAAATATTCACTATGCGCTGCACACTTTTAGTGCTTTTGATACACAGGTAAGTTGTCCCTCAAAAAGGTGATAGCAATTTATATTATAAACGCCCCTCTAAATTCTTCACAATGAAAACTTTAATAATATACCTGTATGAAATGTATGTTCCTTTTGAAAATATACAATTTTTATTACAAATGAAGACTGCATCCAGTTAGCACTATTTGGCACATGGTAGGCAGTAAAAAATTACTTACAATGTAGATAAATCAATACAATAATGAAAAAATAAATAAACGAACACAAAGAGAAACGAGAAAAATAGTGTCATTATTTGTCACATTATGTACTAATATTTGAGATGCAGTATTTATACTCTATTCAAACTACATCCACTGGATCAGAAACTAGTATAATAAATATTCGTAAAACATATGGAGCTGGTCCGCCATATCTATGGGTTCCACATCCATGAATTCATGATGAAAATATTTTTTATTGTCTTTGTACTGAACATGTACAGACTTTTTCTTGTCATTATTCTCTAAACAATACATTATGAAAACTATTTACATGGCACTAACAGTGTATTAAGTATTACAAGTAATCTAGAGATGATTTAAAGTATGCAGGGGTATATGCATAAGTTATATGCAAGTACCAAATCATTTTATATCACGGACGCAAGCATCTGTAAATTTTGGTGTCCAAAAAGAGATCCTAAAACCAGTCCCCCATGGATCCCAAAAGACAACCACATTCTGACAAAATCCCTTCCTCCTTTTATCTCCTTTAGTTAACTCCTATTTCTCCTAAAACCACAACTTCTTTATTAGGACTAATGGAACACTTCCTTAATTCCCTCTAGGCAAAGTGTCTGAGTCTTCTGTGTTTAGAACTTTGCTCTTTCTTTTAACAATTCCAACCTCATATTTATAATTTATTATTTTGTCTGTCTTACTCTCTGGTTAAGCTATGAGTTCCTTAAGGACATAGAGCATGATCTATTGAACTTTTTTTTAAAATCAGTAATTACTTTATTATTAATATATTTATTTTTATTATACTTTAAGTTCTGGGGTACATGTGCAGATTGGGCAGGATTGTTACATAGGTATACACGTGCCATGGTGGTTTGCTGCATCCATCACCCTGTCATCTACATTAGGTGTTTCTCCTAATGCTATCCCTCCCCAATCCCCCCATGCCCTTCCCCCACCCCCTAACAGATCCTGGTGTGTGATGTTCCCCTCTCTGTGTCCATGTGTTCTCATTGTTCAACACCCACTTATGAGTGAGAATATGTGGTGTTTGGTTTTCGGTTCTTCTGTCAGTTTTCTGAGAATGATAGTTTCCAGCTTCATCTATGTCCCTGCAAAAGACATGAACTCAACCTTTTTTTATGGCTGCATAGTATTCCATGGTGTATATGTGCCATATTTTCTTCATCCAGTCTATTACTGATGGGCATTTGGGTTGGTTCCAAGTCTTTGCTATTGTAAACAGTGCCGCAATGAACATATGTGTGCATGTTTCTTTATAATAGAATGTCTTATAATCCTTTAAGTATATACCCAATAATAGGATTGCTGGGTCAGATGGCATTTCTATTTCTAGATCCTTGAGGAATCACCATACTGTCTTCCACAATGAGTTGAACTAATTTACACTCCCACCAACAGTGTAAAAGCATTCCTATTTCTCCACATCCTCTTCAGTACCTGTTTTCTCTAGATTTTTTCTTTTTAACAACAAAAAAAAATATGCTTTAAAAATGGTAATTAATGTGTGTTAAAAGCATGAAGGTATTTTCAATTAATTGAAAATTATCACTATAGACATCTCAACAAGCTCTGGGTTCCTGTATAAGACACATTTTTACACTTTGAATATTAAAATGTAAAGGCAATAAAATGATGCATTATGGTTAGCAATCATCCAGATATCTCTGCAACTGAAGATTTTCCTAGAATGTGGAACTTTCCATCCTAGAACCAGGACAGTGTTAGGCAAACTGAGATGTTTTAAAATTAAAATCATAATAACCAGAGGTTTTGCTACTGTGAAAGAACTATGTTAGAAGATATATATTAGATTTGCATTTTCTCCAATATTTAAAATATTAATTGATTTCAAATTAAAGGAAGGCATTTATAATGAAATAGCTATACTTAAAAATATGTGAAAAAGTGTTCTTTTGTTATAGATATAATAGGAGAGATGGCTATCAAAAAACAAGTTTTTTTCCTAAAAAACATACAAAGATGAAATTTGGTTTATTAAAGCATTTCTTGAAAAAAAAAAGAAAAAAGTAACTAACTTTATTACATATTTTCACAGTTCTATGATAGTTTAGATTAATTCACCCAGTAAACTTTTTCTCTGAATCCTTGTATATATGACTAGATTAGGACACTACTTAAAATTAAAAATAAACAATTATTTTAAAGATATGATAGGTTATATAACTCCTACCAAGCTCTATTTTGAAAAATAAGTATATAATTTAAAATCTGCCAAGCATGTTAAAACCAGAATAATCAGTTTTCAAGAAAATTGAACACTATATGTGAATTTATAATGTTTTAGTTATTCAGCAAATTAATGTATTTCTCATATCACTTTAACGACAAAAAGCTTCCCTTCATAGTCTCATACATTTTGTTGCAGAAAATTGGTAAAGATATAAGGATGGCTTCAGAGGTACCTGACAAATTGAAGGGGAAGTGCAGGTAGATACTGAAGGATTAAGACAACCTAATAACTCCGCTGACATGTGAAAGTGTATCTGTTCATAAACATTGCAGATTTTGACAGAAATTTAATTTGCCGAAAGAAATTAGAATTTTTTATATTTTGTATGTCACTAGGCTCTAAGAATTCATCTATAATATGCTGTTTAGAATCAGATATTATAAAACATATTTTAAATCTAGCAAAGTGTGCTACCTGCTGGGTTAGTACCTTTTTCATAGTTTTTGCTTTGGTCACATTTTTAATGCTAATATTTTTCTAAGAAAGCTCTATGTTGGTTTTAAGTGTCTTTGTGCTACTACAGATAAAAACTCTAATTTTTACTTTTATATTTCAGCAGCTAGCACAATGTTATTCATATGTGTATTCACTGGATATGTAGAATAGGAATAACTTATTGTTAAAATAGTTGATGATATAATTTGATCAATATAACTATACTGAACATTTTACATGTAAAAGGACACTAGTACTCATCTCTTGTCAATAAAAAAAATACTAAAAAAATCAGATTGGGAATGCATCTGATAGACATTAATTCCTACATCATGATCAGCCTGAGAATGGCCATTGAATCTCACAGTATTTACTGAGATTGTCATGAAAAATTTACTGTGAACTGTGACTTTAGATAATAAGGAAAATCACAGGTTTTTTTCTCTCTCTTTTCTTTTCTTTTCTTTTTATTCTCTCCCTCCCCACCCCCCGTCTCTCTCTCTCTCTCTTTTCTTTGTTTCTTTCTTTTTGTTTGAAATTGAGTTTCCCTCTTACTGACCAGGCTGGAGTGCAGTGGCACTGTCTCCACTCAGCCTCCTGAGAAGCTGGCATTACAGGTGTGTGCTAGCATGCCCAACTAATTTTTGTACTTTGGTAGAGATGGGGTTTCACCATGTTGGCCAGGCTGGTTTCAAACTCCTGACCTCAGGTGATCTGCCCACCTCAGCCTCCCATAGTGCTTGGATTATAGGCGTGACCACCATGCCCGGCCGAAAACTTAAGTTTTTAAAGAAAACGTTTTAAAACTAGAATGGAATATATGGTTTCTAGGACAAGCAGATAATATTCTAAGAGATTCTAAATACCTGCTTACAAGAACAAATGGTTCTTGTGCTTTATAAAGTTACTCCTAATGTGAGACGCGTGCAGGAGAGATGAGACAATGAACATGTACGCTTATACTTCACATTAAGGCGAGGGAAGAATGAATGTCTGGGTATTTCTTGTACTTGTCTTATTTTTAAAAAATGTTAAGAAAGAAATAAAATGAAAAGAATGATCTGGAATGTAAAAACAGGGCATATATTGGTTGAGGATCATGAAGTTTGCCTCATTTAAGGAAGTACTATAAAGAAAAATTCAATTAATAAAATACCTTTGTATTTCTACAAGCAAACAAGAGGAAGTGTGCTATAAAACAGGACTTACACTTTTATGTATCTATGAAACACCTGGTGATCATAAAATGTGAATTCTTGTTGCATGCATCTGGCATGAGGCCTGATATTCTGCACTCCTAACAAGCTCCAAAGCGAAGCTATGCTGCTAGTCCAAGGACAGCGCTTTGAGTAGTAAATTTAAAATTGAGGTTAATCTAAGTCAAGGAAAAAGGAAACATCAGAGAAGTTTGCTCTGGGGGAAAACTTAAAGTCCAAGTAGTTAGCTAGGTGTAATTGAGATATCTGTAGTCCCAGCTACTTGAGAGGCTGAGCCAGGAGAATTGCTGGAACCCAGGAGGTGGAGGTTGCAGTGAACTGAGATTGTGTCACTGCACTCCAGCCTGGGTGACGGAGTGTGACTCTGTCTCTAAATAAATAAATAAAGCCCTAGAAGTGTCTTTTTTTGAGAATGAGAGGGCTGGGTTCCCTTATAGTTTAGAAACTAAAGGTGCACATAGTTTCGTAGAGTTAAGTCAAGTTTCCTAGAGTTAAGACAGATTTACGTACAAGACTGAGGGGCATGAAAGGCTGCTTCCAACAAAGTGGCTAAAATTCAGCTTCTCCTCTGACTCTGAGCTAGCTCAGAGGTGGAAAAATTCTTGAAAAGGCTTAAAAATCAGCTTAGAGGTATGTAAGCTAGTAAAAGCTCTGCCTAGAGCACATATATAAAAGCACAGCAAGGACGCCAGTTATATTGCCTGGTATTAATAGGAAATATTGTCTTTAATTAATTCTGGCTTAAGGGAAGTTTCAGTTCTACATATTTCCCAAATCCAAAGAATAATCAAATTGTCACTAAAAAACACTTACTTATTCAAAAGTGGCTCTATGTTTATTTTTCTATAATGTTTGCTTTGACTAAATGTAGTTAATATGTACTAAGCATAAGGTATTCCCCTCTCACTGTAAGATTAGCACATAAATTAACTCTTAAACATTTTTATTCATATTTTCTACCCCTATACCCATTTATGATGGATAAAACTGAGAATTAGTATTTATTACTTGCTTAAAGTAATATGCATATTAAGACAATTATAGATCTAACTCAATACCAAAATTAATATATTAATTAGAAATTCATCACAAAAAGTGTCTTGCTCACAGTTTGCTTTAAATCTCTATTGCAAATTTTGAGTCCTCTGATTGTCTGATTGTAGCAATACCTCTCAGCAGCTACATGAATTACAAACGAGCTATTTAATGATCAAATCAAATTTAAGATATAAGTTCTAGACTTGCAGTACCCAATACTGAAGCCTCTAACCCCATGTGAGTATTTAAATTTAAGTTAATTGAAAGGAAAGAAAATAAAAAATTAATTTCCTCATCACATAAGCTATGTTCGAAGTGCTCAATAGCCATCTATAAATGGTAAATACCACACTGGACAGCATACTCCTTTATATGAAGACTTCAAGAACATTTCCAACATCAGAACAAAATCTATTGAAAAATTCAATTCTATTTTGATGTTTATAGATATCTTATGCATTTGTAAATTTGTAAACAATGTAGTTATCTAGTTTATTACTTAACTCTGTTCTCACAATCATCATATGAAAATACATATTATGAGAACACACAGACACAGGGAGAGGAACATCACACACCAGGGCCTGTTGTGGAGTGGGGGGCTAGGGGAGAGATAGCAAGAATTAGGGGGCTGGGGGAGGGATATCATTAGGAGAAATAACTAATATAGATGCTGTGGTGACAGATGCAGCAAACCACCATGGCACGTATATACCTACGTAACAAACCTGCACGTTCTGTACATGTATCCCAGAACTTAAATTGTAATACATAAAGAAAATACATATTTCAACATTAATATATTTTATAAGTTAGAGTCAAGTTGATTTTTTGGAGCCACAGCTGAAGTTAAAGACTTTAGGAACTTAAAATTTATGTATGGAATTAATTCGTTCAATGGGATACAAAACTGAGTTCTCATTTTTGTCTTGGGTGGGATGAATCAAATTTTCAATTTGAATGGCACTTGCTTTCAGTAACCCATTTTACCATCTAATATATGATCCTCAGTACCATTGAAAATTTTTGTCTTTAGGGGTTATAGAGATCATTTCTTAATTAAGCAGGGAAATTAGTAAAATCTCTATATAGCATTTGTTTTGAAAGAGGATCACTGTCATTTAACCAAGCAGTAGTTCAGTATGCCTAAAAGGTCACAAGAGACTGCTTATATTGATGTAGCAAATTGCCACCTTGAATTGTTCAGCTAACAATTTTAAAAGCCATTACATTTAAGGATAGTAAAATTAGATTAACGTGATCTAATATAATATTTCTTTCCACCAGAATTCATGCTAAAGTCATAAAGCTTTATGGACCACTCATCTCAATTGCTCTGTTGATATGATAAAATCTCTCCTCTCCATTAATCTAAAGTTCTTTCTCTGTAATTCACAAATATATTCTTTGGCTTCATCCATTGTAATTTCTCCTCTGAGCTGATTCCATTTCATATCATTCATTTCTTAATTTGTTTGGCCCTTGAAGTTTTATTACCTGTCACTTCATCATAATTAATTTATATAAGCTTTATTTTTGAGGTCTTGCTTAATTATTTTTCCTATATTCTTTTCTCTTTCTCTCCTGTATACTTTTATGTCTACTTTATATTAGAAACTCTATTGCCAAAGTCACCCTGCGGGCTTTATGCTCTAGCTGCTCGATGCATATGTACTCTTTTGTGGCAATAAAAAGCAGCAATATCCAAACTCACAGTACACTTCTAAAACAAGGGTGTTTCATATCAAGTCATTAAATCAGTAATAACTGTGAATGCAAAATAAATATCAAGCCAATATTTACATTTATTGAAAGTAAAAAGGTACTAAAATTATCTTCATATTTGGGTATGTGTATGTAAAAAAAGACTACAAAGTAGTGCATTGAAACTTAAAATCTTATGACTATAAAGGGGTCATGAACATGATATGAAGAAATAATTTTGAAAATAGTTAAGGTGACATATTAATATATATTCAATTTAATTTAATGTTTTTATTAAATTCCAAGGAATGATTCTAGAACCAAATTTAAAGTTTAAAGTGAGGAAAAGAGAGAAGTTAGGGACAATTCCAGGTGAAAGAGCCTTGTGACGGAGAAAATAGAGTGCTATTCTTAGAAATAAGAAAAGAAACTGGGTTGAGGTGAATCGTAGTGATGACTGAACGGAAGTCAAATGTGAGAATCATGTTTAGATAAATGGTCATAAGCATAGATACTTTCCTCTACAATAGATCTCTCTCTATCACCCTCCCATTATTTACCCACCTATTTTCTCCAGTGTATACTCTGAGCACATTGAGGAGAAAGATGTGTGGCATGCAAATCACATTACATTTCTAACACCTTGATTCTTGACTGGCAAGTAATTGTTTCTGTATAATAATTCAATGACATTTTTAGAGAAATTAGTAGATTTATCAACCTGCCTCAAATAAAAATATTGTGCCTTTTAATTTTTTTTAAATTTTCTGATGGAGAGAAACATTTATAATAAATTATTCCCATTAAAAATCCCAACAGCTAGAACGTACTGGGGTTCACCACGTATCTAAATTTTATTCCTAGCCAAAAATGATTATTCATGGTTTTTGAGGCTTGAAATTTAACCATTTGAAATTTATTCCTATGGGTTCCTCCAGGTTAAAATGCAGGTAACTCATTAAAAAGGCAAATAAATATGCTTAATTTGTGGGTACTGAATGCTTTGCTAAGATTAAGTTTGACAAAGATAAATGTGTACAGGGGAAGTGAGAAGAAAGGTAAAAGAAAGACAATCTAGGAGTATTGGATATCAATTTACTTACTTTCCAATTGTATAAAAAGCTAAAAGCTCACGTGGTATCTGTCTGAGTCCATATACGTATTCAACCTTCATTTTATTCATTTAAATGTTTTTTTTTTTTCCTCCAAGATGGCAGATTAGATGAGACAAACAAATGGGGAAAAAGTATTCCATGCTCATGAATTAGAATAATCAATATCATTAAAATGACAATACTGCCTAAAGCAGTCTTCAGATTTATTGCAATTCCTATTAAAATTACAATGTCATGATTCACAGAATTAGGGAAAAAGTCCTAAAATTAATATGGAACCAGAAAGGAGCCTGAATAGCCAAAGAAATCCTAAGCAAAAAGAAAAAAAGCTAGAGGCATCACATGACCTAACTTCAAATTATGGTATGAGGTATAGTAACCAAAATAGCATGGTACTGGTATAAAACACATAGATCCATGTGTTAATCACTAAATAAAATCAACACAGATTTTTGTCATTAGATAAAAATTAAGATATAGATCACTAGAATAGAGAATCCAGAAATGAAGCCACAGACCTACAACCAACTGCTCTTTGACAAAGTCAACAAAATCATACATTGGGAAAAATGACACCCTATTCAACAAATGGTGCTGGGAAAATTGTACTGGCATACCCAGAATAATAAACCTGGACCCCTATATCTCACATACAAAAAGGAAACTCAAGATGGATTAAAGACTCAAATGTAAGACCTGTAACTATAAAAATACTAGAAGAAAACCTATAAAAAATATTCTGGTCATTGGCCTAGGCAAAGAATTTATGACTGAGACCTCATTGGCCTAGGCAGACTGAGACCTCAAAAGCAAATGAAACAAAAATAAAACAAGACAAATGGGACTTAAACTACAAAGTGTCTTCATAGCTAGCAGAAGAAGACAAATAGCAAAGATCAGAGCAGAACCAAATGAAACAGAGAAAAAAAACAAAAAACAAAACAAAACAAAAAACACAGAATCAAGAAAACAAGAAATTATTGGAAAGGATAAACAAAATTGATAGACCACTAGCTACATTAAGCAAAAAAACAGAGAAAAGACTCAAATAAACACAATCAGAAATAAAAAGGAAGACATTACAACTAATACTACAAAAATACCAAAAATCCTCAGAGACTACTGCAAACATCTCTACACTCACAAACTAGAAAACGTAGAGAAAATGAATGAATCTCTGGAAATACATAATTTTTCAACAATGTAGAAGGAGGAAATAGAAATCTCAAACAGAATTTTAGGCTAGTGCAAATGTAACTGTGGTTTTTGCCATAGCTTTCAATGGCAAAACTGCAATTACTTTTGCACCAAAATAATAAGTAGTGACATTAAATCTATACTAATAAATATATAAACAAACAAACAAAGCCTAGGAACAGATGGATTCATACCTGAATCGTATCAAACATATGAAGGACCAGTACAAATTCTACTGAAACTGCTCTTGAAAACTGAGTAGTAAAGAATCCTCTCTAGCTCATTATATCAAACCAATATCACCGTTATACAAAGCAAGACAAGGACAAACACACATAATTAGTTAATTAATATTATCAACTATATTTTATCATATATCTATAACTTTAATATGTAGTTATATATTATATAACTATAAATTTAGTTATATAACTATGATACAGTTATAATACAGATAATATAGGCCAATATTTCTAGTGAACATACATGCAAATATCCTCAACAAAATACCAAATCCAACAGCACATCAAAAAATAAAATAAAATAACTACATCATGATCAAGTGGATTTTATTCCAGGGATGCAGGAATAGTTCAACATACAAATCAATAAATGTGATTCACTATATAAACAGAATTACAAATGAAAATCATATGAAACTATAAATATCCTAGAAGAAAACCTAGGAAAAACTGTTTTGGACATTGGTCTAGGTAAATAATTTATGACTAGGACCTCAGAAGCAAATGCTACAAAAACAAAACTAGACAAATATGACTGAATAAACTAAAAACCCTCTGCACAACACAAATTAAAATCAATAAATAGACAACCTACAGAATGGGTGAAAATATCTTTAAACTATGCAACTGAAAAAATGTTAATAACCAGAATCTACAAGGAACTCAATGCAACAACAAGAAAAATACCCTAAAATGGCCACAGTTAAAAAGTGGGCAAAGAACATGAACAGACATTTTGCAAAGGAAAGCATATAAATGGCCAATAAGCATACGAAAAACTGCTTAACACCACTAAGCATCAGAGAAATGCAAATTAAAACCGCAAGATAAACATCTTACATAAGTAAGAATGCCTATTACTAAAAAGTCAGAAAATAACAGATTTTGGCAAGGATGTTGAGCAAAGGGAATACTTATACACATTTGGTGTGAATGTAAATTAGTACAAACTCTATGGAAAACAGTATGAAGATTTATCAAAGAACTGAAGACAGTACTACCATTCAATTCAGCATCCCACTTACGGGGTATCTAATCCCCCTGCCAAAAAAAAATTATTATATAAAATATATCTGCATTCATGTTTATAGCAGCAATATTCACAATAGCAAAGATATGGAATCAAGCTAAGTGTATAACAACACATGACTGGATAAAGAAAATGTGAAATACACACTCACACAGATGGGCATACTACTAAGCCATAAAACAGAATGAAATCATGTCTTTTGCAGCAATATGGATGAAACTGGAAGCCATTATCTTAAGTGAAATAACTCAGAAACAGAAATTAAAATACTTTATATACTCACTTATAAGAGGAAGCTAAATAATGTACACACATGGACATACAGTATGAAATAACAAACACTGGGTGGGAAGGTGAAAGGAGGGTGATGGATGAAACATTACTTATGGATACAATGCACACAATTCTGATGAAGGTTATGCTAAAAGCCCAGACTCCTATGTAACACAATATATCCACGTAACAAAACTGCATTTGTACTCCCTAAATTTATACAAAAAAATAAATAAAATGTTAAATGATTGCCTCTGCTCCTAGCTTTCTGCAATCTACTATAAACTGAGAAACCAGAATGATCTTGTTAAAAGCCACTATTTGTCACTCAAAATCTATTAGAGCTTTCACATCTAAATAAGAAAGTTGACAATGACCTTTCACATTGTATTCCTACCCATCTCTCTATAACCTCACCTTCTCCTGCTATTTTCCCTATTTACTCTTCAGCTGGTCCTGAAAGTCATCAGGCACATTTTCAAATTTACATTCTTTGCCCTCCATCTCTAGAACATTCCTGTACCATCTAATTTCTTGACCATTCCCTCACATACTTGATTAGGGTTAGGACGAATTATAATCAACTCTCCTCCATGATCCTGATCTTTCTGACTCTGTTCCTTTACAGAAATTATCATCTTCCATTAGACTATAAAATGTACTTATTTATTGCTATTATTATTATTTCTCTTCCACAAAAATAGAGATCTCCTTTGTTTTGTCTACTTAGGTACAAATAAAAACCCACAGAAACTATGGTTTATTGATAGCTTTAATTTTGCACAACAGCATTCAACTTTGTTTTTGCTTGTCTATTTTTTGGTCTGACAATCAGAAGATCATAGTATTCTCCTCATTTAAAAAAATGTAAATTAATAAAACAAAACAAACAATTAAATAACTCTATTAAATAGGTTAATGCATCCTGATAGAAGCTTAGGAAATACCAAGTTCTGTTTAATAGCCAGAATGCATAGAGTTTATCCTAGATTACAAAATGGAAGTTGATCAAGACTGATATTCTTGGAAATTCAATCACTGTGATAATGACTTAGGATGCTACCTCAGAATATCCCTTGTTGGAAGCCTGTATCATGGTGAATACTTTCCAAGACAATGAACCAGAAAAATAAAAACACAATATAGCTAAACCTTTTCAGAAAACAGAAAAAAGAAATGTGCAAACAAGCAAAAAGAAAAAATGTAAAACAAAAGACAGATTTACAAACATACAAGAAAAATATGAAGTTAAAAAACTATAAATTAAAACTATAAAAGAATGTTTATAGATTATATAAAGAATAAGTTATTCCTGTTGTTAAAATTAATGTTTGACCATTTAACAGAATTGATTTCAAAATTTTATTCTTTTCAAAATGCTACTCTGTCAAATGTAAATCTTAACCATCATCTTTTCTCAGATACACTGATGTTAAACTTTGATATTGAAGATGCTTTAATATGATTTTATATACACAAACATATCATTATGCAGATATGAGATGGTGCGTAAAAGTCTTTGTCATTGGAACAGTCTATACAAAACTAAAGATATTATTACTATTACTTTTTTAACATGTTTCTTCTAATTGCCTTATTTTGTACCAGATTTAGAGTAGAAAAATAACAAGAAAACTGCTTTCAAGTAACTATGCACATTTCCCATTGAAACCTGGTACAGGTTACACATGAGTATATATATATATTTGGCCCTTAATGTGCTCAAGATCTAATTTACAGTACCTTGTAAGCACTACATTAGTAATAATAGTCAAAGCTCAGAGGGTTGGCAATTTTGCTGAAGCATCCAGATTTATAAAATTTGAACTACCCAAACTTTTAAAGGCTCTCTCACTTTTCTCTTCCCCTCTGCAATCATCCAATTATAACAATCTTTTCCCCTGATGCAAAGCATTGTAATTTCATAGAAGTTTTATGCTACATTTAACAGCTCAGGGTTTTAAGCTAATAAAAAATTGACTTTGAAGAGACAAGAATATACAGTATATGTTTGGTAGTGACATGTAATATCTCCTATTATCATTAGAAGAAAATGAAATTGTATTTCATGGTTTGCTGCTTTTAGAAATCATTGGGAAAAAATGGAGTTATTTGTTTCAAATCTATCAGAGCTGTGTTCTATATATGACTAAAAATGGATGTGTAACTACATTTCTTTGTTTTTCTGGGAACTCAAAACTTTTAGGGACTAAATGTTTATGTTCTCATTTTGCTGGGTATGAGGGAAAAAGAATGGATATGCATCTTTTCTCTTTTCTTTTAGGGATGTTCACATGAAATTTTTTTCATGCAGTCAGGACATGATATATCCCATGTGTTTTCAAAAAAATAAAATGATCAGTGAGAAATAACTAGAACGTATGAAAAATAAATGTGTGGGCTTGAACTTTTGTGTTTTCATATATATGTTATCTACTATTTTATTCTTTTAACTTATAATTTTTTAGGTGAAGTAAAAATTAAAATGTAAAGAAGATACAGTTTTGAACATGTGGATCTCTTTATAAGCTGGAAAAGTGTACATGCTTACTTAGCCAAAATTTAGCATGCTAAATCATCTTAGCTCATGCTCCTAACTGTTGTACTTAATTCCTATGTGATCTTAGGAGAATAATCATATAATTTCTTTGTGGCCTTTTTCCCAGTTTTCCATTTCAAGGGAACTGCTATCTGCTTACAAAACAGTTAGAGACAGAGCTAATGAGGTTTGATTTCATTTCCTTTTTTCAATGTGTTCCAACAACATTTCCAAGCATCTCCAAACCTAAGAAGTAATACATTTCCTGTATAGTTACACACTTGAATGACTCTTTCAAATTAGGGAAGATCCAATACTCCAAGCTCAAATTTGGCAGTGAAAGACCTTCTGTTTACAACAACTCTTCTGCAATACAACTAAGGAAGCCAGGGCACCCATGTGTAACTTCTGCTGGAAGTGGCATGAAAAGATTCTGAAAGAAAGTTGAGTGACAAAAAAGGGAAATAGATGTTGACTTAAAAATGAACTCCCATTCATTTTAAATTACTTTTATACTTGAACAAACAAAATAGGAACTCTGCCATTTCTCCAAAAATACACTGCTTGTATGATTGAGAATAGTTTATACACAAAATCAGAGGCTTTAAATCTGACAAGATAGTCATTTTTCATTAACTTTGAGATTAGTGCAGATAACATAGAGAGACATAGGGATAATTTGTTTGGGGAAAGGGCAGGGAAGGCAGCTACTGTTCATTCAGCACCAACGCAGGCAGATAGAGACATTTAAAATAATGTTATTTAATCCCAGTAATAATCTCTGAAGAAGGTAAGCATTAGGATCCTCATTACCAGATTAGAAAACAGAGACATGCAGAGTCTTAAGGAGTTCACCAAGCAAACAGGAGGGTCACAATTAAAACCTGGGTTTGTCTGACCACAAAATTCAATCTAATAAACCACATAATGAATCAGCATTTAAACTTCTATTTTAAAGAACTGAGAAATTACTATGATGTAAATGAATTCAATTTAGCAGCTAAATTAGGCAAGTGTGTTCTCGATTCTATCAGTTCTTCAATCCACAAAATATATCTCTCATGTTATAAAATATGGGAACTTTAAACAATTGAAGGTCTCATAA
Organism: Cebus imitator; assembly: GCF_001604975.1. Taxonomy (NCBI): domain Eukaryota; kingdom Metazoa; phylum Chordata; class Mammalia; order Primates; family Cebidae; genus Cebus; species Cebus imitator. The sequence continues at coordinate 184,369 of NW_016107796.1, forward strand.
TAAAGACAGATATATATGATCAGATTAGTAGAATTCTTGCACTAGTGATAATTCTTCGAATAAGGACCAAATAATATTTTCCTTATTTTTAGAGATAAAGAGAGAAGCAATAAATTAGCAAAACAATTATCAACCAAAAATCCTGGATATGCTTTTTCTATCAGGACTTTATTTACAGCAGAAAATTTTTCTTCTTTGTTTCCTCACTACTGTCTTAATTCTCAAGAAATCATGTTGAATACAACCCCTGGGTGAAAACCTGGCTACATAGCCCTTGAATATATATTGCCTGGGAGCTCTGCTAGGCTTCCTCAGATATCAGAACATATTTGTTTTGCATTTTTATGACTTTTTACAAAATTTCTCTTTTTAGTATTTATGGAGTTATATAAACCTTACAGTACGATTATACTTACATAGGCATGACACCTTTTAGTCATCATGGAATTTACATACTAAAGTGCTTTTAGTACATTTTTAGAACTTCCTTACTGTTCCTAAATCAAAAATAATTCATTTTTGAACTACATTATTTCATTTTTCTTTTGTGTAAATCATGGCTAAAACATTGACAAAAGTGGGCTTCTATAATTGCTTTGAATTCATAAAAAATCCAGGTATTGTTAGAATGTTAGTGGAAAGAAAAGTCAGACACATTGGGTTTGTTGCTCATTGACTGATAGTTACTAATATTTTCACCTTGGGTAAGTTATTCAACTTTGTTACTCCTGGTTTCTCCAGTTCATAATGGTACTGACTGTACAAGAAATTTATATAAAGGGCCTGGTACAATGTCTGCCACAGTAGTTAGTTAATACATTCTATAGATTTTAGTAACAGCTAGTAGAACTTTCAACCTAATAAAAGATTCTTTATAAACTATACTCCATTTTAATACTTTTATAAATCACAGAGGACAGCTTATTTCATTATTGAATAACTCAAATTGTGAGGGTGTACATCCCAATTCAGTCTACCTGAAACTTCTATCTTCCTATACCAGATAGAGCTTTTTATTCTCTCTAAATAATGAAGAGAAGCCTGATAACCATATATAGCTTGTTTTCCCTCATCTCTTATAAACTAAACATCTTTCAGTTTTAACATATGTTTTTCACATGATGTATCATTTAAGGCTCTTTGGGTTTTGGCTTAAGCAAAACTTTCTTTCTTTAACCCATGTACTGTACTGGAGTAGATCTACTAGCTACAGGTTTATTATGACCAGAGGCTCAAACTACATCATTTGAACCTTGTTTTGTCATCTTTTGTCTTATCATCTACCCCATCTTGGCTTCACAGACTTATCCATTTTAATATTAAGATAGTTCCAGCTTTGCGACTTCATAACTCTGAGTTTAGTGGAAAACAAATAATATGTCCCCAGCCAATTCTTATTAATCACAGTATTAATCCCTGTGGGCATGGTAAATAGAATATGTTGATTAACTTAAATATGGAAGACAGATTTAACATAGCATATATAAACTAACCGGGTTCAGGCCAATTAGAATGGACATTGGCCATAAATAGCAATTACAGCTGCACAGTGCATCTTTACTAATCTTAATTCTATTTCAAGAACTCCTCTTAACTTGCCCAAGAATGAGACTGTAGCGTCAACTTTACCCTAACTGTAAGGACTAATAGTGGAAGAAGTCTTGATTCTCAGGAGGGAAGCAGGCTTATGGCCACCATAAAATGAAGACTGGTTGTCTAATCCAGATAGTAAAAATAAGCATGGTCCACTAAACACGATTTTTAAGAACTTTCAACAATCTTATTACTTTGCTGAATTTATTTCAGTTAGACACTTGTTCTATTAAAATGTTCCCCATAATTAAGTACTCATCATGAAGTCTGAGCAACATAGCACAGAAATGTTACCTGTTTTTGCCTAAAATCTGTACTTCTATTAACTAAACTCCAGATTTCTGTAATCACTGATATTCTCCATTTGAAGTATTGTCATACTGGGTCCCTCAGGATTCTGTACTTGTACAGTTTTTTTTTTAACATTAAATTTCAAATGTAACAACCCTGTCTTATAAAATGTAGGCCTACTTGGTTTAGTCTATCCTCCTGGCCATTCAAAATAACACTAAACATTCATACAAATTCAGGCACTAAATCTTCATTGAGAACCTTAAACATATCATATCCAGTCACTGAAAAATAATAAGCAAATAAACATCCAATCACGGAAAAAACTACTAAAAGAAGACCACCATAACACAGTATAGGAGACCTTCCCTCTAGAATTACATTAACACTGTTTGGGTAGGTTTGATCAGCCAGTTATGAACGTATTTTCAAGTGTTTTTGTCAAATGCTTAGTAAAATTTAAAGTCTATTATTTTCACATAGTTCCCTGAGCTTACATAAGATGTAACCAAAAGACTCTTGCTAGCTTGTAGTTATTTATTTTCTTAGTACCTACACTCTAGGCAATTAATTATCTAACTTAAAAGTTTGACTGGGTCCACATCAAACTCACTAGCCTAGACTCTGGAGGATCCATTTTCCGCATAGATTTATGATACCATCATTCTTTACTTATGCAGAACTTGGAAATTTAAGATTCCAAAATAACGTATCATCAATGCTACATTATCCTCAAACATATTATCTGCATTTCAACTTATCTTCATAAATCTCATTTTCAAGTTCTGACTTCTATAATTAAGCAGAGTGGGTGATGAAGTCTTGTGCTACTGCTCTCTTACTTAATTTCTTTCACCTGTGCCAGCTGTGGCACAGTAAGAAATCTTTTAAACAGAAATAATGAATTACCTCTCTTACACCCAAGAAAAGAATGGAGCAGAAATTTGACAAACTGTAAAGATTAAGAGGGGAAAAAAAAGTTCCACATGGGTCTACTATGCTATAATATGAAAGCATACTTTGGGATCATGCTATTTTAACCCTTTCATTTTGCAGGTGAGAAAATAGGCTTAAAGAAATTCAGTGACTTGTCTAATGTCTGATAACTAGAAAGGGTCAGAGATAGGACAAGGGCTCATTATTTATGTCAATTCAGATACCTCCCTATTTCTCCACCATGATCCTGAGTTGAAAGTGATAATCCAACCAGTATAGAATAAAGACCTGCACATTCTGCATATGTACTTAAAGTATAACCAGAACTTAAAGTATAACAACAACAACAAAAAAATACAAAAAAAAAAGAGTTCTGAAGTTATGAAAAAGAAGGAGAAGATGGTTAACTTTATTCATCCATTCAGTTACATATTCATTTTAATTTCCATCAATGAGCACCCACTTCTGCTAGTCATGGGTTTAAACTCTATGTAGTATAAAGATAAGAAGGGTAGGCACTATACTCATAAAAGGATCTACATTCTGACTTTTACCGTGACAGAGAATATACACTGTAACTGTATGTTACCCTGACAAAGTAAATACAAGTCAAGAAAAAGAAAATCAGAAACATTCACATTCAAGTATCAAGTTTCAAAGTATTTTGATTCTTTAATTAATATTGTCTTTTCAGGCTATAAAAAGAATGCATTTGTTTCATATTTCATATCTTTAGAATTCATATTTCATGTTTGCTATAATAAAATGCTGCATGCTGTTTCATTTTATGCTAAACAGTTTAATGTTAGTAAATTGTTCTCTTTAGCAAATAAAATTACTTTTAATGTGTCAACAGCTTTACAAATCTGTAATAATCTATGGTTTTTATAGTAGAAGAGTAGATCATTTGGCAAGACCTCAAACAATGAATTTTATCATTAAATAATTTTAGATCTTAAAAATAATTGTTTCCAAGTGGATTATCTATTAATTATTTTTAAAATTATGTTTATGTCTTTCTCATTAATTTCTCCAGTCTCAGGGTCATGAACTGGCAATTTGAGAGTATTAACAATGTGATGGCTAATATTTGTGGCCTAATTTCTTTAACCAGCACTGTGAATAAAGAATGAACTGCCACATTTTCAGAGAAAATACATTCTTTGTTGTCACACATAATAATATAGCTTAGATAATACATTACTATAACAATAAAGAAATCATATTTCTTATAACAAATTTTCCAAAAACAATGTATTTAAAAACCCCATTTACCCCTGAGTAAGTTCCCTCAATTTTATTAACAGAATAGTTTAAACCAAGATATAAAATGTTATGATTATATTTTCTGGCCTGTACGGTGGCTCACGCTTGTAATCTTAGCACTTTAAGAAACTAAGGAAGGCGAATCACTCGAGGCCAGGAGTTCGAGATCAGCCTGGAGAACATGGTGAAATCTTGTCCTTAAAAATGCAAGAATTAGCCAGTCATGGTGGCATGAGCCTGTAATCCCAGCTACTCAGGAGGCATTGACAGGAGAATTGCTTGAACTCAGTAGGTGGAGGTTGCAGTGAGCTGAGATCACACCACTGCACTCCAGCCTGGGCAACAAGAGTGAAAGTCTTGTCTCAAAAAAAAATTATGATTATATTTTCATATTCAAATATAGTTAAAATATGTGTCTGTTCAGTGATACTTTTGGATGCAAAATACAATATAAGAGGCATATTTTCAAAAGTAAAATAATGGAAATCTCCCGATACCTTAATGCAATATTTAAGAAAACAGGAAAGAATATTTGACATTAGAACTGTCCTTGAAAAATCTGACTTTATTGGCTGTTTATGCATGACATATTTCAGAGACTGAAATCATTATATGTGCAAGTATGACTCAATAAGTGGGCTCTGTACTTTGCACCCCCAGTACTTATGACTCTTATGATGCTGATGTAACAATTTATTCTCAGATAGGCATGTCCCAGATTCTGGCTGCAAAACATTACAGCCTATACTGATTCTACTTTAGGAAAATTTTACATCTTCCTTTCTATGTACCTAGCTTATTAAAATAGAAAATAGGCTGTTTTCACCAAGTATATGTGCTAATTTTTTTTAAAATTGCTGCTCAGCTCTAGATGACAACCTGATGACTAGTGAAAGGAAGGCAACCTCTCCTTTTTTTTTCCAAAACACTATACACTTCTTATATAGAGAACAGATAAATAGCCTTGTGGTTATTAATCCAGGACTTCTCTACTTTGCTTAGTCTGCTATTTGTAACTGGAGATCATGTCTAATTTATTATGCCTTTTGTATCTTTAGTGTGTAATACAATGCCTGGCACATTACAGGTATTTATACATTTTTAAATCTGAAAATTAATTGCAACATTATTAATTGCTTCTGCTTCATTTTTTATTATACTTTAAGTTCTAGGGTACAAGTGCAGAATATGCAGGTTTGTTACATAGGTATACATGTACCATGGTGGTTTGCTGCACCCATTGTCATCAACATTGAGTATTTCTCCTAATGCTACCCCTCCCCTTCCCCACCACCTCCCAAGAGGACCCAGTGTGTGATGCTGCCCCCCACCATGCCCATCTGTTCTCATTCTTCAACTCCTACTTATGAGTGAGAAATGTGGTGTTTGGTTTTCTGTTCCTGTGTTAATTTGCTGAGTATGATGGTTCCAGTTTCATCCATGTTCCTGCAAAGGACATGAACTCATTCTTTTTTCTAGTATTCCATGGTGTATATGTGCCACATTTTCTTTATCCAGCCTATCATTGATGGGCCTTTGCTATTGTGAATAGTGCTGCAATAAACATACGTGTCCATGTGTCTTCATAGTAGAGTGATTTATAATTATTTGGGTTTATACCCAGTAATGGGAATGCTGGGTCAAATGCTATTTCTGGTTATAGATCCTTGAAGAATTGCCACACTGTCTTCTACAATGGTTGAACTAATTTACACTCCCACCAACAGTACAAAAGTGTTCCTATTTCTCCACATCCTCTCCAGCATCTGTTGTTTACTGACTTTTTAGTGATTCCCATTCTAACTGGCATGAGATAGTATCTCACCGTGGTTTTGATTTTTATTTATCTAATGACTAGTGATGACAAGCTTTTTTTTTTCATGTTTTTTGGCCACATAAATATCTTCTTTGGAAAAATGTCTGTTCATATCTTTTGCCCACTTTTTGATGGAGCTTTTTTTTTCTTTTAATCTTGTTTAAGTTTCTTGTAGATTCCGGATATTAGCCCTTTGTTGGATGGATAGATTGCAAAAACTTCCTCCTATCCTGTAGGTTGTCTGTTCTCTTTAATGATAGTTTCTTTTGCTGTGCAGAAGCTTTTTAGTTTAATTAGATCTCATTTGTCAATTTTGGATTTTGTTTCAATTCCCTATGTCCTGAATGGTATTGCCTAGGTTTTCTTCTAGGGTTTTTATGGTTTTAGGTCTTACATTTAAGCCTTTAATTGATCTTGAATTAATTTTTGTATAAGCTGTAAGGAAGGGGTCAAGTTTCAGTTTTCTGCATATGGCTAGCCAGTTTTCCCAACCCCATTTAATAAATAGGGAATCCTTTCCCCATTGCTTGTTTTTGTCAGGTTTGTAGAAGATCAGATGGTTGTAGATGTGTGGCATTATTTCTGAGGCCTCTGTTCTCTTCCATTGTTCTATATATCTGTTTGGTACCAGTACCACACTGTTTTGGTTACTATAGGCTTGTAGCATAGTTTGAAGTCAAGTAGTGTAGGATTGTCTTGGCTATATGGAGTCTTTTTGGTTTTATATGAAATTTAGTGTTTTTTTGGTTTTATATGAAATTTTAGTTTTTTTCAAGTAGTATTGTCTTGGCTATATGGGCTCTTTTTGCTTTTATATGAAATTTAGTTTTTTTTCCAATTCTGTGAAGAAAGACAATGGTAGTTTGATGGGAATAACATTGAATCTATAAATTACTTTGAGCATTATGCCCATTTTCACGATACTGATTCTTCCTATCCATGAGCATGGATGCTTTTCTATTTGTTCGTGTGCTCTCTTATTTCCTTGAGCAGTGGTTTGTAGTTCTACTTGAAGAGGTCCTTCACATCCATTGTAAGTTATACTCCTTGGTATTTTATTATCTGTGTAACAGTTGTGAATGGGAATTCCCTCATGATCTGACTCTCTGTTTGTGTATTATCAGTTTGTCAGAATGCTTGTGATTTTTGCACATTACTTTGTATCCTGAGACTTTGCTGAAGTTGCTTATAAGCTTAAAGAGTTTTGGGACTGAGATGATAGGGTTTTCTAAATATACAATCATGTCATCTGCAAACAGAGATGATTTGACTTCCTCTCTTCTATTTGAATATTCTGTATTTCTTTCTCTTGTCTGATTGCCCTTGCCAGAACTTCTGCTTCTTTATAACGGTGAAAGTATCTACTGAGAGCCACATAACAGAAGTGTTAAAGTTTAATACTTATATTTTAAAAATTACTTTCTCTTGAATATTTTTCTGTATCTAAAGGTTTATTTCCATGATATGTACAACACATTTTCCCCAAGGGAGAGATGAATAATCTAGTAAGGCTATCTAAAACATACCAGCTTGCTTTGTGCTTCATTAACTTTAGTAAAAGAACAGCAACAACAACAACAATAGTTTTGATTTTAAATCTAAAGACTAAATAAGAGTAGATTAAAAAAAGACAAAAAAATTCAATAAAATTGATCTTTAAGGTGTGTATATCTGCTCTTACACAGATGATATATAGCATGGATCATTATTTTCTTTTCCTTTCCAAGTGATTAATAGTCAAAAAAGTTTGCTTTATTTGCATTAAAAGGAACTGATAAGTGGATCACTCTGTGGTTGTCAGATACTAGATAAAGGGTGCAAGTAAAACATGTTATAAAATCGTTTAGGGCCGGGCACGGTGGCTCAAGCCTGTAATCCCAGCACTTTGGGAGGCTGAGGTGGGTGGATCACGAGGTCAAGAGATCAAGACCATCCTGGTCAACATGGTGAAACCCCGTCTCTACTAAAAATACAAAACATTAGCTGGGTATGGTGGCGCGTGCCTGTAATCCCAGCTACTCAGGAGGCCGAGGCAGGAGAATTGCCTGAACCCAGGAGGCAGAGGTTGCGGTGAGCCGAGATCGCGCCATTGCACTCCAGTCCTCCAGTCTGGGTAACAAGAGTGAAACTCCGTCTCAAAAAAAAAAAAAAAAAAAATCGTTTAAAGCTAAAAAATTCAAATGATTAAAATTTTATCAGAATTTCAGAAAAGAATATTATAGTAATCCCAACACTTTGAGAGGCCAAGGTGGGCAGATCACCTGAGGTCAGGAGTTTGAGATCAGCCTGATCAACATGGTGAAATTCCGTCTCTAAAAACAAACAAACAAAAAAGTAATATTATACAGTTAAATATACACATTCTATTTCTCTATATATCTTCTATGCACTTGCAATAATACAAATAATTATATGGTGTGTAAAATTAAACATTTATTTACTGAAAGAGGTTTGTTTCATCCCCCCGACCCCACAAGAATATCACCACATACCACTGGAAGTATCACATTCTCATCCTTAATAATATTTCTAAGCAAATCAAGAGTTAGTATGTGTGATTTTCAGCGGAAAGGTATTGAAAGTTCATTTTAGCCCCAAGCTTGGTAGACTGGGCAAACTTAAAAGACCACGGCTTCTAGCATAGCCAAATAATAATATGAATAATTATTTTCTTACTAAATATCTAATTCACTAAATATTATTCCCCAAAACCTCTCTGAACCCTTCCTTCTACCCTCAGATGTTGCATCTCTAACAAGTACATTTTCACATATTCTTGAGTTAATAATTTGAATAAATGACAGTTTAAAACTACAGATATCACATAATCATTTGAGTACAAAAAAAGCTGAGAAAGATGAAATAATTCTTTTCATAAAACTCTCTGTATGAACCAGTTATGCTAGACAGTTCATCATGCACAGTAAATGCTGCATAATATTCCTTCCTACCATAGGTTCCAGAGATACTACCACATTCATTTATTTATGAATTGATTTGTTTATTAATTTAATTAACATAATAAATGGTTTATTCTACATTATTCTTTGTGTTAAGCACAAGAAAATAGATATATAGAAATAGTGTGTGCATGAAATGAGAAGCTACTATTAATGAGAGAACGTGTATAAAAGAGGACATGTATAAAAGAAAGAAAGACAATGAGTTAGAAAATTTGGAAGTGCATAGTTCAGCCAGAACTTAAGGACAGAGTCAAACTTTAAGAAAGAAAAAAGCGACAGAAAGGTAAAGGAAACAGGAGACACTTTGAAAATGTTTTGCCAACATTCTCTTTTCATCAATAGTTAGAGTATCCAAAAAACACAGGAGGAGTCTGATTACAAAAAGATCTTAGTGAACACTGTGCTTCCTCCACTCACTTTATAGTAGGCCTGGTCCTAGAACCATTATCTAATGATGACACTGTGATATGAAAACCATCATACTATTAGAAGCAGAGATCGGGATCAAAATCCAGTTGATTATAACTAGGGAGAAGATGTTTTAAGGCACTTGAGAGGGGTTTGCTGCACAATGTGTGACACAATGAAGATGAAACACATAATTTCTGTATGTAAGTACTGGAGCCAGAACCTTAAAAAGAAATTTTCTGATCTCCTGCTGCTTCTACCATTATTCTTCAATCCAGAGCTAGTAAAAAATAAAGCAAAACCAAAAAATCCCAAAGATATATAAATTTCTGGTGTCTGCTTTTCTATTTACCAGGTACTGAGCTTTGTAAAAGTAAACCCAGTAAATAGATTTGCTGAGCTGGGGCACCCTCTGGGTGTTCTATGTAAGGATACTAGACCATCCAGAAATTACATTGCTGGCTTTCTCTCTTACCATCTCTCAGGAGAGTGTAGACTTCCAGGATGGGATACAACACAAGGAACCAGCAATAATGGTAACAATATGAATAAAAAAACCCAAAAGACCATCATAATAGTAGTGTGGGTTTATGTGACCTTTTACAAAAATCATATGTAGAAATAGTTGTTAAATACAGCAAGGAAATGGAAGATAGGAGGTAATTGTAAAAGGGAAGCAATAATATACAAATAAGTGAATTCAACAATTTTTTTTTCAAAAATAATAGCAAGGAAAGATATTTCAAATTTAAGGATTATCTGGTCAAATATAAAGTTCTTTCTTGGATGCTTTTCTTGAAGACAAGGAGGGTTATACCTCATTTCATTGTAGTTCACTTTATGGCATTTTGAGGCTATTGTGTTTTTTGCTAATTGACGATCTTTGGCAACTCTGCATCTAAAAATTATTGCGGCCACTTTTCCAAGAAGAGTTCATCTCTTCCTGTTTCTGTGTCACATTTTAATTATTCTTGCAATATTTCAAATATTTTCATTATTATCGTATCTCTTATGGTGATCTGTATTCAGTGATCTTTGATGTTACTATTGTAGCTCTTTGGGGGTGCCACAAACCATGCTTATATAAGATGGCAACATTAATTAATAAATGTTGTGCTGGTTCTGGCTGCTCCACCCACTGGCTTTTCCCCAATATCGTTTTGTCTCAGGGAATAGGCCTCTTGAGGCTTATTATTATTATGATTATTTTGTACCAGAAAGGGCAGAAAGTTGTAATTACAGCCACAAGTCCACATTTATTAAAAAGAAACCAAAATTTACAAAAAGAAATCATGAGAATCAAGATATTGATCTTGCATTAAGGGCATTTAGCTTAGAATTCAGTTGAACTTTTTTATAAAACAAAGAAACAATATATTACCAAATGGAAGATATGTTTTAACAAAGTTGGTTCTTACTTGAGAGTCACGATACCCATTACAGACTCACAAAGAGCATACAGCCACCACTTAGGCTATTTCTGAATAGTCTAATACAAACTGCATGTTAGCCAACAAAAGTGCACAAATTAAGTAAATCAAAGTTCCTTTGTTTTGGGCAGAATTACAATTCAAAGTGGTGAAGAAGACAACTTCATTCTGATCAGAAGATCTAACTGACTGTCAATCAAAAAGTCATTTCTGAGGGTCAAATTATGACAAAGTATCCGCAAACAGCAAAAAAGAGGGGAAGAAGTAACTGGTTTAATACTTACCAACATGTTCTTTAAACACCAGAATCATCACAGCCAAAATCAGGGCATATGTTTTATTTTGAAATGAAAAGTGTCATCAGTACAGCCCGCTTTTCATTCTTGGCACTTCAGATACTCCTCACAAAAAGTGTTAAACATATTTATAGCAATGTACATGAGTGAGATCTGAGTTAATTGCAAATCCAGACACTAAAAATCTGAGGCTAAGCTTTAATTCACAACAAGTTTTACAATTCCCTCCACATATCAATAACATGAGCATTCTCAAAATTGAACAAGAATAAGGAAAGGCTGTTGCAACCAGAACACACCCAGGCTCAGTTCTGTTGGCAGTGGCAAAGGAAAATGATCAGATCAAACCTACAAAGACAGTAGAAATATTACCACCAAACCTCAGATTATTAATTTATAAAATTACAGCGTTGCAACAGGTTGTATTCTATTAACTCTATCCTGACAAGGACTGAAGACATTGCATTGGTGATTATAGAAGAGGCAAAACTATCAAATTTAACTTACTTAACTTTTAAATAGGTTTTATTTTGATGGTCGAATTGTCTAAGAGGAAGAGAAGAATCTGTTCATGTTTTTCAACTTGTTTCTGTAACTATGTACAGCAGTAATTCATCCTATACACTTTGATTTAAAACATTTTGCCTTTTTTATTTTTTTATTTTTATTTTTTTTTTGAGAGACCAAATATCACCAGTGTATCATCTACATTGACAGTAGCATTCTCAGAACATTTCTCAACTGACACTGCATGGAAATGCGTAGTAATATTTTTCACAGAAAGCATTACATTCTGATTCAACATGAAGTTTTTAAATAGCATTATTATTAATTCATAAAAGCTTCCACTCAATTCCATTAGTCCTTCAAGTGAACATTTAATAATACGGAAAAAAAGCTCCAGGTGGCTAGAAGTAGCTGGTTGCACTCTGGAAATAGGTGGAGTTTCAATGTTCAGTGGGCCTCCTTATTCCCCGAGGCAAAACAATATTGAAATTAGGCCACCAAAAAGTCCTACAGTGGCCTCTTAGAGTTAAAATGAAAGGAAGAATTGCACATCTCTTACTTTAAAACCAAAGCTAGAAACGATTAAGTCTAGAGAGGAAGGCATGCTGAAAGCCAAGACAGGACAAAAGGTAAGCCTTTTGCGCTGAATGGTTAGCCAAGTTGTGATGCAGAGGAAAGGTTCTTGAAGGGTATTAAAAGTGTTACTCCAGTGAACACCACAGATAATAGGAAAACAAAACATCCTTGTTGATGATATAGAGAAGGCTTGAGTGGTCTGGATAGAAGATCAAACTAGCCACAACATTCTTGTAAGCCAAAACCTAATCCAGAGCAAGACCCCTAACTCTCTTCAACACTATGAAGTCTGAGAGGGGCAAGAAAGCTGCAGAAGAAAGGTCAGAAGATAACAAGGATTGTTTCATGGGTTTTAAGGAAAGAAGCCATCTCCATGACAAAACTATAGCAAAGCAACAGGTGCTGATGTAGCTGCAGTAAATTATCCAGGGGTCTAGCTAGGATCATTGATGAAGGTGGCTAAACTAAACAGCTTTTTTAGTGTAGCTGTAATAGCCTTATACTGGACAGGCATGTCATCTAGGACTTTCATAGCTAAAGAGGGGAAGTCAATGCCTGGCTTCAAACTTTCAAAGGATATGTTGACTCTTATCAGGAACTAATGAAACTGACAACCCTAAGTTGAAGCTAATGTTAATTTGCCATTCTGAAAATCCTAGATCCAACAAAGTTATGCTAATCTATTCTGCATATGTTCTATAAATGGAACAACAAAGCCTGGATGACAGCACATCCATTTATAGCAGGCTTTACTGAATATTTTAAACCCACTGTTCAA
>NW_016107796.1:197308-213052 GCF_001604975.1 Cebus imitator
TGCTTTCATGCCTGCTAACACAATGTCCATTCTCCAGACTATGAATCAAGGAGTAATTTCAACTTTCAGTCTCATTATTTAAGAAATACATTTCTTAAGGCTCTAGCTGCCACAGATAGTGATTCAACTGATGAATCTAGGAAAGTAAATTGAAAACTTTATTGAAGGGATTCACCATTCTAGATAACATGTATTCATGGTTCATGAAAGGAAGTCAAAATATCAACATTAAAAGGAGTTTGGGGGCCGGGAACGGTGGCTCATGCCTGTAATCCCGGCAATTTGTAGGGCAGAGGAGGGCGGATCAACTGAGGTAAGGAGTTTGAGACCGGCCTGACCAACATGGAGGAACTATGTCTCTACTAAAAATCCAAATTAGCCAGATGTGATGGCGAATGTCTGTAATCCCAGAAACTCAGGAGTCTGAGGCAGAAGAATTGCTTGAACCTGGGAGGCGGATATTGCGAGATCACACCATTGCACTCCAACCTGAACAACAAGAGTGAAATTCTGTCTCAGGAAAAAAAAAAGTCATTTGGAAAAAGTTTATTCCAATCCTCATGATGACTTTGAGAAGTTCAAGACTAGTGGAGAATGTAACTGTAGATGTGATTAAAAAAAAAAATAGCAAGAGAATTAGACTTAGAAGCAGAGCCTGAAGATGTGACTTAGTTGTGGTAATATTAGGGTAAAACTTGAACAGATGAGGAGTTACTTATTATGGATGAGCAAGAAAATGATTTTTTGAGGTGGAATCTACTTCTGGTGAAGATGCTATGAATCTTGTTGAAATGACAATAAAGGATTTCAAATATTACATAAATTGAGTTGATAAAGTAGTGACGGAGTTTGAGAGGACTGACTTTAATTATGAAAGTTCAACTGTGGGTAAAATGCTCTATGACATGCTAAAGAGAAATCTTTTGTGAAAGGAAGGTTCAATTAATGTGGCAAACTTCATTGTTGTCTTATTGTAAACAATTGCCACAGCCACCCCAACCTTCAGCAACCACTACTCTGACCAGTAAGCAGGTTTCAACATCAAGGCAGATTCTCCACCCGTAAAAAGATTTGTACTTGCTGAAGGCTCAAATTACTTGTTAGCATTTTTTAACCATCAAGTGTTTTATTTCAAATTAAGATATGTATGTTTTTGGATACATGCTATTGCATAATTATTAGATTGCAGTATACTGTAAACACAACTTTTATATGCAAGTGCACTGGGATACCAAGTTTTTTTGTGACTTGCTTTATTGTAATATTCACTTATTATGGTGGTCTGGAACAGAAGCCACTGTATCTCTGAGGTATGCATGTATATTATTGTGGTGAAGACTCTAAAATATTTCACAGTAAATACAATGTCTCATTTTTTAATTAACAAACTGTTTTTCTAACTGAAAACCCCTAATATAGCTCTGGGCTTTGGAAATGAAAAAATGAGAGAGCCACTGACTATCCAGTATTGCCTCAGTGATGTTTCTTTAATCAAAAATATTTTACTATAATTATTTACAGTCTTATACTTAAAAGTCTTGCTTCCTAACATCTGTAAAATATGCTTTCTGTGGAAAACAAATTATGTTAAGTTCTGAAGAAAATATTTTTTATTCAAATATGTGTAAACCACACCTGGCTAAATGGTATTCTTGTCTCTGTTGCCTGATATTTAGCACTATAATCAAACCATATTGCAGCGTTCACAGCTTCTGATGAGCCCTAAATAGGCTCCATCAATCTGGCAGACTATTTCAAGAGTAGAACTAAAGACAAAAAATATCACCTTTCTTCTAAAATAAAACTCTACTTCACCAAATGAATCCAAACTAAATCATTTAAGTAGGAATAATTGAATCTGGGCATTTCTTAAGGATTATTCCTGAGCCATAATCTGCCCCAGCTAGCTCTAATCCTTACTAAATGAAATGTGTTCTAAGAATATTACCAGCACATAATGAAAACTGAAAGGTATAAAAAACCAATTCCTTACATACTATTTAGTAACAGTATTTAAATCACATATCTAATTTTATTTTTAAAAAATATTTTTTGAAGTATAATACTTTTTTCAAAGCATCTTGTTTATGGTCTAACACATATTAGGACATCACTTCAAAACATTTCATAAAACATTTCAACATCACATTAATTCTGTCATTCCTCTCATTATTTGAAAGACAATATTATTTTCAACATTCATTTCCTATTTAACAAAAACAATATCTAAAAAGTAATGTTTTCTACCTAATAACTATAATGAAAGTTTTTATCAGGCATTATAATTGTTTTATTAACCACTGTAACCTTCCATTTCTCTAATCAGATTACTGCTATTTGAGCTATTAACAGTTATATAATCATAAATATAGAATATTTACTTTGATTTGTAAAGCAAATCAATTATTCAGTCAGAGAAAAAGACTCAGATGAAATATTTTTTCTTTTGTGTTTATATTGCACTAATTCTCACATGGCTACTTTGAGAATCTTCTAGTATTCAGTGAAGGATTTGACTGGCCAAGAACATGGCTTCTACATTGGAAAGGGACAGGTAAATGTTACATATGTAAAATCAAAAGGTGATGATGGCATCATGAAAGAAAAGAGGCCAGGAAAATGACAATTTGGTTAGGGGTGAGTGATCCAGGTAGAGAGCTCTGAGAATTATAACACTGAATTGGCAAATGAGTGAGTTGTTTTTACTGTTGAAGAAAAAAAGGGGCCCATGGCCTTGGCTAACACCTATAATCCGAGCACTGTGGAAGGCCTAGGTGGGCAGATCACCTGAGGTCAGGTTTTGGAGACTAGTCTAGCCAACAAGGCAAAACCCCTCCTTTACTAAAAATACAAAAATTAGCAGACCATGGTGGCTCATGCCTGTATTCTTAGCTACTCTGGAGGCTGAGGCTGAGGCAGGAGAATTGCTTGAACCCTGGAGGCAGAGAATGTAGTTAGCCAAGATTGTACCACTGAACTTCAGCCTGGGTGACAAAGCAAGACTCTGTCTCAAGGAAAAAGAAAAAGGAAAAAAAAATTACCCAGGCATGGTGGCATGCACCTATAATCCCAGCTACTCAGGAGACCAACCTGGTCAATATGGTGAAACACCGTTTTTGCTAAAAATACAAAAATTAGCCAGGCATGGGTGCAGGCACCTGTAGTCCCAGCTACTCTGGAGGCTGTGGCAGGAGAATCAGTTGAAGCTAGGAGGTGGAGGTTGCAGTGAGTGAAGATTGTGCCATTGCACATTGCACTGGAGCCTGGGCAACAGAGAGAGACTCTATCTCAAAAAAAGTATTTTTATTGTTAAAAAGTGTTAAATATATAGTGCTTTGTAGAAAGAAAAAGTAAAAAAAAAAAAAAAAAAAAAAAAAAAAAAAAAAAATGGAGGCAAAAGATCTCCACTGTCAAATTGTTTTTTTTTGTTTGTTTGTTTTTTAATTTTAAAGGGCTTACTTATTATCCCTCTAAAATATATTCATACTAATTGATATCCTTAAAAGTGAATTAGAAATAAGTTGAAATTAAACAAATACTTTCTATGATATACAGTTATATGGCAAAGTTTCAAAGTTCATTTGCCTTAAGCTGCAGCAGTAGTTAAAATCAAATAATTATAATCATTCATTATTTGTCCTTTGTGACAAGAAAAGTGGAAAATAAGCTCTAGGATTTGATATCTAAACTAGTCAAAAGGCAGAAAAATTTGCTCCCTGAGGAAAAAAAACAAAACAAACAAACAAAAAAAAAAACTAGAATAGAATGTTTATGATTTAAATCCTGTCTCTTGAAGACATCTAAGATGAAAGAGGTAAAATTTTTATGTCCACTTTATAGGAAAATAAACTTAAGGCCTTCAAAGACCAGTTAATAAGTAATCAAATACAAGCGGTTCCTACTTCTGCAAATGAGTCACCAAAAATATGTTATTTTCATCCCTACCTGTCCACTTAATCTTGAATTGCTTTGGGAAGGTCACATTATCACAGAATGGGGATAAACACAGTTTGCAGAGTTAGTCTGAGTTGAGAGCCTGATTTCCTGTTTGCATCCTGGAATCATGAGTTCTGTAAAACCCTGAATCAAAAACTGGACAAAAAATTTCTTGGATTTTCATATATGCCAAACTGTGTTGAACTTCCTGTTTTGTAAAAACAATGAATATATAATTTTATTGTATTCTTATATTTAAGCTTAGTTACCTACTAAATTCCAATTTGATTCATTAGTTCAGAGCACTGTGAGATTCAAAAATCTCTTGGCCAAAGATCAGTTGCATACTTGACTTTCTCTAATGAGGAATTTCAGCTCTGATCCAGGTAGAACAAATTAACACAGAAACATTGCATGATGTTTACTTAACTCCTCGGCACACGGTAATCAAACATATGAATGTGATTAAAGACTTTTTTTCCTTTTGTGACTCAGATGTTTAAATTAATAACTGATTGATTAGTTGGTTTAACAATAATTGAAAGTCTCTTTTTTTTTAATAGTAAGTTAGGCTCTGGGAATACAGCTATGAATAAAAATGACATGGTTCCCTTCCCTTACAGTCAAGTGTATATGGGATTTCTGGCAAAAGATAACACTTCCAGAACAAAGATGCTTTGAAATTCTCTGAAGTCAGCTGTATAGGTATACACTACTACTAGTCTACTTGGCTGTACATTGAAAAGACTGCTTAGCACTTTAAAGATAAGTGAGTATTGAGCTTTGAGTATGCAGGTAGAGAAATCAGATCAAGCCATAGAGTAAAATAACAGACAAACTTCACGTGAATAAAGTGATCTACCTTAGTTTCCAGAGTCCTATGAATAGGGTAAATATTCCAAGATTTCCAGAGAGAGATTGCTCTAGTATAAACTAAGGAATTCTTGCTTTGGATTTTTCTGTGTATGCACTGAAAGAATAGGAAGAAAGGGCCGGTCTTTCCACTAAAATCAATCTCAGGGATCTCTACTGAGTATACTTGCATTTTTCCTCCTTATAATGGTGTTATGGACCTCAATATACAAACGTAACAGTTATATTTGAGATATGTCCCATTATTTTTTTATGGGAAAAAAAAAAAAAGGAGAACAAGTTGAACTTTGTGCTTCACGTAGGAAATCAAGATGTTTTGGACCAAAAAATATCAGTAATAATTAATAGGGCTAATGTTTATTGTTGGTTTAGATGTGCCATATGTAGTGCAATTTATTTCATTTTTCCCTTTAATTCTCAGTCTGATGTCTATTAAGAAGTACTATTTTGGGTGTCATTTTATTGATGTTAAGCAACCTTAACACTAATCACATCAGTATTTACTGTGTCTTCACTGATTGGGAGAGGCAAAGTATCAATATCCTTATATCTTCCACTTAAAAATATACATATACTTAGAAAGATAATATCATTAACAGTTTTGAAAATAAAGTCACCATATTTTATATCTTTTTTCCAGCCTTTGTCTATACATATTTGTATTAAACAAAATTGAAAATAGAATGTACATACTGACAATTCTGTATGCTTTTAACAGTTTGATGTCAAAATAAGATAAAGCTCTAGAAAGCCAGAGAATTATTATGTTAATCAAGAGTAACTAATTTAAAATGATGCCATTTCCCTCAGAGCTTGGTGAACAGCAAAACACCAAATAACATTCAGAATACCAGCAGAATTTAGATAGCCTCATGGGCTTGTATAACGGGATTTTGTCTTACGTGACTTCATCCTCATTTGAGCTCTTACTTTATTTCTATTCATTTGTGGCAGTCAATGAAGGCTATCTTCTCTAATTATTTGTATGCATATCATCTCTCTAAAGAAAGGATACAATTTGAGCTCATGGAGTATTCCTTATATCACAATATATCATGCAAATTAAGAATTCAATAAATATTTGTTAAAAGAATGAACACATGAATATAAAAAGTAAAAAAAGAAATTTACAAATGTACAGCATAAAACAGATGTAACCGTTTTGCTTTGGAAGAACGCCAGGAAATCTTAAGCAGTACAACCTACAGAAGTAAAATAATCTTGAACCTCTTAATAATAGAAAATGTTCAAGTTCCGACTACTGTCCAGGTACTCTCTCTTCTCCCCACCTCTAGCCAGATTTGTCAACAAATAACAGCCCTCAATATTCCTCAAAACAAACAATAAAATCAAGTTTATTGAAGGAGATGAAAAGTATTGCTGGGCTACATCAAAATACTTTCAAATATTTGTTTTTTAAAAGACATTTTTCTAATCTACTATCACCATCAGCTGGAACAGATGAGTGACGCAGATATTGAAAGATGACTGAGTAAAACCACCTCCTACACTGAATAAAAAATATTTTTAATGGAAAATTAATGTCATGTAGACAATGTAGGGAAGGAATTTTTCTTTGTTCAAGTGACATCCTGGTTAAATCAACTTGTGCAAGTAGATACCTAACTGCTTCTTGATAAACTCTTCTCCATAGAAGAATTTAACCCAGTTACATCAATCATGAATGACTGCCATGTTGCCTCTATTTTTCTCCTTCAATTTCTGAACTTTGTGTCCTCATTTTGAGTAGCACAAATTAAATATTCATAGCAAAGCTATTGAAATGTTTAGAAATACCTGGGGAGCCCAAAACACCAGCTGGTTTTCTTTGCTGGTCTCCAACTCTATATTTATCTGAGAAGAAGTAAATATACTGATCAGAGGATTTAAAAGCTTAAGGAGAGTAAAATATTTTACATATATATACACATATAGACATATATATTTTATATATATATATATATATACACATAGACATATATATTATACACACACATATATATGTAATTATATATATATAAAACTATATATATATATATATATATATATATATATATATATATATATATAACTCCCAAATCTTGAAATCTTAAGTCATTCTCCAAATTATAAAGTAGCTAAGGATGCTTGACCTTTGTCCCTGAAGGTGTGGCATAAATCCATCAACACTGACTTACAAACCACTTTGCAGGACTAAATGGTTTTCAGAGTGACAGGATACACTAACGGACTTCTTTGTGAAATTCTGATAAAGATGGGAGGTATCCTGATTGTAGCCTGGTTGTGCTGACTAGAAAAGAACAAACTCTGTATTTGGGCTGATGCTGACCTGGATAACTTAATCCTCTTTATCTTGTACATGAGAATGTGTGGGATGTAAGGCAAGATTTTGTAGATTATTTTGATAAATGATGCCTTGCTTACCCTCATTACTCAACTAGTGTACCTCCTTCATGGACTCAGCACAGGTGTAAAGTTACTTCAGTGCTTCATATTGCTTCACACATACAATCAAGGAGGTTAAAATTACTGAGAGTTTTCTGTCTTTAGAGAAATAATAATGACGAATATTTTGCTCCTAGCTAAGCTTTTTCCTTTTAAATAGAAAAGCCTCACCTCAAGAGAGAAATAACCTTTGAAAACTGCATAAGGAACTTCTTACTTTAGCTGCAATGTACTAACCTTGGACTGTGCCTTGATTCAACAAGGAATAAGAAGGCAAAATTGTTTCTCATTTCCTTGTCATTTAAGTTTCCTGTTAAGACTCTATACATAGATTGAATTCCAAGAGCTTAGCATGACAGTCTTTTAATGGAGAATTTAAAAAAAAATTGTTCTATTTCTTATAAATGTTCATAGCCAAGATATTTTAAAATACAAGAAAACAATTCACTCCTGATAGATGTTGAAGTAATATGTTCTACTTTACTTGAAAAAATACAATAAAAATAGCACTGGATAAAGTTCAATATGTTTTCAAGGGATTAATTCAATTCAACCATGTTTACTTCTCACTTCTATATTTTATAACTTATGATTAAATTCTTCTCAATGCACGGCTTACAGTGTACCAACATTGGAATTAGCTTTCTTCTTGCTAAAACTATAAATTCTCAACCTCTACCCTGTCCTCCCTCTGCGTTCTGCTGCTCCCTGTGGAACACTAATGAATCACAATCTCTGGTGATAAAGATCTCAGATGATGCATTTTACTCATTTTCCTGGTAGATGAGATGTACATTGATATAGCTAAATTGTAGTAATAATCAAGAAAATTGGGTTTTCATAATTTCATAATTTATAAATTTGGTGTTAAAAACAGAATCCACACCCTGTCAAAATATATAATTTTTAACATAGAAGGTGATATATCTAAACATTACAAAGGGATCCCTCTGGAAATTGACTTGAGGATTAAATGACTTGAGAGAAGAAGCCAAAAATATTAGAATTTTAACATGATAGTATTCGGTGGATAGGTGATTGAATTGAGAGCATATTGAGAGGAGAACACTATCTGGCTGTGGATGCTGTTTTAGTGCACCACATGTTTCCAGATCCCAGTAAAGGTATCTTCTTCTAGTTCAAATATACATAAAGCAATAATTTTCCTCACTGAACTAAAAGTTGGAAAGCATTTTTTAAATCCATCATAACACTTTACATATGGCAAATCTTCAGTAAATCCTTAATGAATATTAACAAAAATGTCATTTTCATTTATTCTTGGTAGATATGATTTTTGCTTTCAAATTTAATTACATCTCTATCCTAAAAATGATTTTGAAAAATTCATTTGACTTCTCTGGATCTCATTCCTTCATCTATAAAATAAATATAATATTAAATGGGTGCTTCCCAAAATTCAGCCCACCCACGTATATTGAGCGATATCTGCGCACCATGTATATTATTATTTTCTTCAAAATAATGTACTAAAATAATTCGCTATGCTTTTCTAACAGGCAGTAAAATTAATTTATATTTATTAAAAATGTTCAAATGTTCACTCCTACACAGCCAAATGTGTTGTGCTGAACCTTAACTTTACAACCTTGCTTACGAAAAAATACTTTTGAATTAATATTTAGTTGCTACCTCTAGTTCCTTGGAACACAAAACTTAACCAAAATTTTGAACAATATTTACATCTAATAAAGTTCAGTTGTTTTCCAATTACAAAACAAAATGTTATTGATTTTATAGATACATACTTGACTTCTGCCTAAAACAAATGTTTTTTTTTTTTCCCCCATTTATTTATTTTATTGCATTTTAGGTTTTGGGGTACATGTGAAGAACATTCAAAATTGTTGCATAGGAATACACGTGGCAGTGTGATTTGGTGCCTTCCTCCCCATCACCTACATCTGGCAATTCTCCCCCTGCTATCCCTCCCCAGCTTCCCACTCCCCACCGTCCCTCCCCTATTTCCCCCCAACTGACCCCAGTGTGTAGTGCTCCCCTCCCTGTGTCCATGTGTTCTCATTGTTTGACACCCGCCTATGAGTGAGAACATGCGGTGTTTGATCTTCTGCTCTTCTGTCAGTCTGCTGAGAATGATGGTTTCCAGGTTCATCCACGTCCCTACAAAGGACACAAACTCATCATTTTTGATGGCTGCATAATATTCCATGGTGTATATGTGCCACATTTTCCCTATCCAGTCTATCGTCGATGGGCATTTGGGTTGGTTCCAGGTCCTTGCTATTGTAAACAGTGATGCAATGAACATTCGTGTACACGTGTCCTTATAGTAGAACGATTTGTAATCCTTTGGATGTTTTAAAAACTATGTGAATGATTGCAAATACTAATTAACACCACCACCACCAAGTCTGCATCAGAGTGTTTGAAAAAAAAAGAAAATAAACTGGTTTGAAATATTTAAAACCAACATTTAGAAGACAAATCTTTGAAGAGTGGTGGAATTATCTGAGTACCACTATAACTTAACTAACAACAATTTTAATTAGATTTTTTACATCTACAAGTCAGCTTGTCAGGAAAAGTCCCCAGATGCTCATGCTGTGCATTAAATGGATCTGGTGTCTTTTCATGTAGAAAAGATGAAAAATATTCTTTGTACCTTCTGTCTTTAAATTCTAGCCTTTACTCATACATACAAATGTAATTTTTTTAAGTTATATAATATTTTGCTTTCAAAAGTAATGGAAAATTGGAAAATAATGGAATATATTTGGGATGTTTAAAATGGTGATGTAAAAGTCATATTGAACCCAATTTTTACTTCTTCTTAACTAATTATCACTATTAACAAGATGGAGGTATACTATATATTTGAAAACAGAGATGATAATATTACATTTGGTTTAAAACAAACTAAAAGAACATGAATAGGGTGCTATCCTAATCATTCATTTTAAGAACGTTAATTTAAAATATCATTTTCTTTTGAATGAATGTCTTATGCAAAATACTAAGGAAACCCCTTCAACCCTATCTTCATAAAGAGGTTACTCACTAACTGGAACACACTATGACATTTGAAGTTACAGTAAATACGATAAAACACACTAAATTAGTCACAGACTACTACAAAAGAACCCAAACTTTGTGACAATATCAATGATATGTGCAGTAGAAAATCTGGATATTCAAAGGTTGAGGGTTTCCAGGTGAGAAGGGCCCCTCTATCAGTTTTTGCTCTTTTCTCTTCCGGAATGTAAGAAGGATAGTGGGAGGTAGAAGGGAGGGCTCCTTCATAATTTGATGAAGTTTAAACTAGTATCTAATTCGGCAAGAGTCTTGTTCTGTCACCCAGGCTGGAGTGCAGCGGCATAATCTCGGCTCACTGCAACATCCACCTCTCTGGTTCAAGCAATTCCTCTGCCTCAGCCCCCCGAGTAGCTGGGATCACAGGCAGACGCCACACATCCAGCTAAATTTTTTGTATTATTAGTAGAGACAGGATTCACCATCTTGGCCAGACTGGTCTCAACTCCTGACCTCAGGCAATCTGCTTATCTCAGCCTCCCAAAGTGCTGTGATGAAAAGCATGAGCCATCGCCCCTGGCCTGTATGTCTTCTTGGTCATTACATTTGAACAGCTTTCTTCACATATTCTTTCCTCTTAAATATGTTCATAAATTGATGTTAATAAAGAGTAATGTTGATGTTTCATATACATTTTCATTTCATCCTAACAAATTATTAACATAATATGATATGAAACAAGGTATAATTTATCTACTAAAAATAAGTTAATAAACATAAAATTATGCTAAATCAATTTTCAAAACCATTCTTCTCAAATGCAAAGTTTGATGTATATGTACACAAATAAGCACAAACACACACATGCACAGACACACACTCACACACACCCCTGCTATATATTTATTGGAAAGTTTATTTCCTTTTATACACAAATTTTGCTATAAATTTGATTCAATAGGACTTATTTTCTCTCCCTGAAACAATAAAGAAACTCACAGGAAAAAGAGCCCCTCAAGGTAGTCAAAAACATTTGCATTTAAATTCAGCAAGCATTTAATCCATAGAAAACATTAGACAACATTCTTTCCCCTGTCTCTCACAGTGTGGAATAAGAAGACTTTTGTACGTTTTGTTGCAATGTGTCTCTAAGCCACTGGACTCTGGAAGCTTAAAATTATTACCTTGGAAAGTTGAGTTAAAAAAAAAGAAACCCTCATATTTACCAGTTTCCAAAATGGCGTATAAGTCATAAAGTTTCTAAATTATTTGCTTCCTATACCATCTTCCCTGCCCCTTGACTCATGAGGGTCAGTTCTCCACCCTGATGTCATAGCCAAAGAGAACTTTCAGTGTACAACTGGAAGAAATTAAATACCAGGACATGGTTTTTAAACTTCTGGAAACCAACTTAAAACAAACTTTAATCAATCATCTCAACTGTATTCAACAGAATAATAATTGTATCATGTTAGGAACCTTCTATGTTATTATAATTTTCATATAAAAAAGAATTCTGAGGCCTAAAGGCTAAGTAACAGGTTAATGACCAAATCAGAATGTGAAACCAGGCACTGAAACTCCAGGACAGAAGACTTTTTGTTTCTATCTATCTGTATATTTCTATCTACCAACATTCTGTATACCTAATACATGTTTTAAAAAAATGAAACAAGGAGAGAAATGGGGTGGAGGAGGAGAGAAGGAGGAAATACATATCCATCATTCTTAATGAAAAAAAAAGTTTAGAAGAATTTTTTATTTAGCACTTTTTAATAGTACAATAAAACTCTAGATAAGAAAGGGATTATTATGTGCTAATGTTATCACAAGTTATTCGTATGATTTCATATTGTTTCCTGTCACTAAAGTTATAAACACAATTTATAAGCATAATTACACACACACTTCTTTGCCATATACATTTCAGCAACCTAATTTTAAACTGTAAAATCTACTAAAGATTATCTTCCCCTGCTCCTTGGTGGTGCTATTTTTTCTTTTATCACATGTAATGCATACAACAATATCCAAGCACTGAACAACTGCATTATTTCTCTACTATTAAAGATGGACTATAATTTTAAAATTGTCTTCTGTTAATGCCTTTTAAAATCGTTCCTGTTGTTCACTATGTATTTAATTTAAAATAATAAACTAAAATAAATGTATATCTAAGTTATTCACATCATAATTTTTAATTCTTTCCCATAGGAGTGATTAATGAGATGCAATTGAGATCGAATTTAGGAAACACTTCCAAAGGATTTATTCACTACATTCTTACAAAATATCTAAATATCATTAGCCAAGCCCTGCTCTGCATTCAACGTGAATAAAATAACAAGACTGCTGTGCTTACAGAGCTCAAACTCCAGTGGCTGTCCTTATAGAGCTCAAACTCCAGTGGAAGAAGAGAAGATGAACATTCTACGTAAGAGAGAGAAAGTATGTGTGGTGTATGTCTGCGTATAATTAGTGTGTGTGTACATATATATATATATAGTTTATACACATTATAGTTTTGTTCTTTTTGGGAGACAGGGTTTTCTCACTGTCATCATGCTGGAATAGAGAGGCGCAATCACAGCTCACCACAACCATGAGCTCTGTCACTCAAGCAATCCTCCTGCTTCAGTCTTCCAAGTAGTTATGAATATAGGCATAAACCACCCTAGCTTTGTGTGTGTGTGTGTGTGTGTGTGTGTGTGTGTGTGTGTGTGTAGATGGGGTCTCACTATGTTGGTTGCTCAGGCTAGTCTTAAATTCCTGGCCTTATGTAGTCCTCCTGCCTTGGCCTACCAAAATGCTGAGATTATGGGCATGTGCCACTGTGCCTAACTTTAGTTCATATTCAAGTATATGATGCACATACATTTCAGAAAATGATAGTTAAGCTGGGCTAGAAGCCTTCCCTGAATAACAGAGACTTGAATGATGAGAAAGACACAACCATGCTCTCATTATCTTTAAGGAAAGAGGATTATAGGAAGAGAGAAATTGCCATGATAGGTGGGAAAGAGATTGGCATGGTCAAGGAAAGGAAAGCTGACCACTGTGGCTGAAATGTGGTTGAGGTGGTGAATAACGCAAAAAAAAAAAAAAAAAAAAAAAAAAGTCACTAGTTGTCAGCTGGGATAATGTCGGGTTTTATAACTCAGGCTAACTCAGTTATCATTTATTCATTCCTACCTTAATTAATTTTGAAAAGAATGTTAGGTCTACCATGTTTTAGATACCAAAGACACAAAGATAGGCTAAGATCTCTGCCCATTTCAGATAGAAGGTGTACATGAGCCATCTGAGCTAGCAGTTGCTTTGGTTATTTTTGACAGAGAACTTCATTCAGCTTATTTAGCATCCATGTGGATCATATCTGCTGGATTTTTGAAATCTAAACTTTTAAATGATTTTTTTGGATACTGCCTCACATATGACTACTAAAAGCTTCTGTATTGAGTACCTACCTATTTCATCATGATTAGACTTTATGATAAAATTCATCTTGGAGGGGGATCCCCAGATGGCTGAATAAGAAGCGGCTCTGGAAGCAGCTCCCAGTGAGAGATATGCAGAAGCCGAGTGGTCTCCACAATTCCAAATGAGGTACCAGGTTCATTTTGTGGGTCTGGTTGGACAGTGGATAAAAACCAAATAGGGCAAGTTGTGGCAAGGTGGGTCACCGCCCCACCCAGGAGGAGCATGTAACTGACTGGAGGACTGGGGGATATCCCTCTCTGGGAATTCAGTTCAGATACAGCGCTCTACCAAAGCCCTCTACAACCCACAGAACAGTAGATCCTTGACTGGCTGAAAAGCCTTAGCAAGCTGCCTGAACAGGGCAGAACAGCAACTTTGGCGGGTGCTGGGGATATCAGCATAGATCTAGGCAGAAGGACTGCCTGACTCCAAGAAAGCCAAAAAGCCAGTGGGACGAAGCTACCTGCCCCCGAGTAGGAAGTGGAATGGAACGCAGGGAAATAGCCCAAATGGCAGGACAGGTATCCCCCACCGCACAAAGCCCAGCAGGCCAAAAAACTCTCACTCCAGAGTTAGGCACCCAGAATGTCAGTTATAGAGTGACCAGGAATGATCAAGCTCGGAGGGCAGAAGGGAAGCCACCATTACAGAAGCTGGCCTAATTTTCCTGAGTAAATAAAGGACATAGCAGCTCCACTGAATCTGTGGCAGTCCAGCAGCACCTCTGCAGAAAGACAAAGGAAAGCCTGCCTCCTCAAGCAGCTACCTGATATCAAAACTATATAAATCCAAGGAGATGGGGAGAAACCAGCGAAGAGGAATGACACCATCAAAAACAAGAACATCTCTTCCCCACCAAGAGATCACGACTCCTTCACCAGCAAGGGAACAAAGCAGGATGGAGAACGAATTCGATATTGACAGAACAGAAGCAGGCTTCAGAAGGTAGGTAATAACAAACTTCTCTGAGCTAAAGGAGCTTGTTCTAACCCAATGCAAGGAAATGAAGAACCTCAAAAAAAGGTTAGACAAAATGCTAATAGAATAATCAGCTTAGAGAAGAACATAAACAACTTGATGGAGCTGAAAAACACAGCACAAGAACTTCATGAAGCATACACAAGTTTCAATAGCCAAATAGGTTAAGCAGAAGAAAGGATATCAGAGATTGAAGAGCAACTCAATGAAATAAAATGAGAAGGCAAGAAAAGAAAACAAGGAGTGAAGAGAAATGAACAAAGCCTTCAAGAAATATGGGATTACGTGAAAAGACATAATCTACGCCAGATCAGTGTACCGGAAGATGATGGGGAGATGAATCCAAGCTGGAAAACACTCTTCAGGATATTATCAGGAGAACTTCCCCAATCTAGCAAGGCAGGCCAACATTCAAATACAGGAAATACAGAGAACACCACAATGATACTCCTCTAGAAGAGCAACCCAAGGCACATAATCGTCAGGTTCACCAGGGTTGAAACAAAGGAAAAAATACTAACAGCAGCCAGAGAGAAAGGTTGGGTCACCCACAAAGGGAAGCATATCAGACTCACAGTGGATCACTTGGCAGAAACCCTACAAGCCAGAAGAGAGTGGGGGCCAATATCCAATATCCTTAAAGAAAAGAACTTTCAATCCAGAATTTCATATCCAACCAAACTAAGCTTCATAAGTGAAGGAGAAATGAAATCCTTTATGGACAAGCAATTGATGAGAGATTTTGTCACTAACAGACCTGCCCTGCAAGAGCTCCTAAAGGAAGCACTAAACATGGAAAGAAAAAACCAGTACTAGCCACTGCAAAACATAACCAAATGGTAAAGACCAACAATACAATGACAAAATTATATCAACCAAAGGGCAAAACAACCAACCAGTAATAAAATGGCAGAATCAAATTCACACATAACAATATTAACATTAAATGTAAATGGACTAAATGACCCAATCAAAAGACACAGACTGGCAAATTGGATAAAAAGCCAATTTTTATCCAAA
>NW_016107796.1:213095-223343 GCF_001604975.1 Cebus imitator
AAAAAAAAAAAGCAGGGGTGGCAGGCCTAGTCTCTGGTAAAATGGACTTTAAACCAACAAAAATCAAAAGAGACAAAGAAGGGCATTACATAATGGTAAAAAGGATCATTATACCAAGAAGAGCTAATGATCCTAAATATATACACACCCAATACAGGAGCACCTAGATACATAAAACAAGTCCTTAATGACCTACAAAGAGAGTTAGACTCCCGCACAATAATAGTGGAAGACTTTAATACCCCACTGTCAATATTAGACAGATCAATGAGACAGAAAATCAACAAGGAAATCCAGGACTTGAATGCAAATCTAGACCAAGCAAACTTAGTAGACATTTATAGAACTCTATAAATGGATTTGGGGTTCCAAATCCATAGAATATACATTATTTGCAGCACCACATTGCACTTACTCTAAAATTGACCACGTAATTGGAAGTAATCAGTCCTCAGCAAATGCAAAAGAACAGAAATCATAACAGTCTATCAGACCACAGTGCAATCAAATTAGAACTCAGAATTAAGAAACTAACTAAAAACTGCACAACTTCATGGAAAATGAACAACTAGCTCCTGAATGTAGACTGGATAAATAATGAAGTGAAGGCAGAAATAAAGATGTTCTTCGAAACCAAAGAGAACGAAGACACAACATACCAGAATCTCTGGGACACATTTAGAGCAGTGTCTAGAGGAAAATTCATAGCAATAAATGCCTACATGAGGAGCAAGGAAAGGTCTAATATTGATACCCTATCATCAAAATTGAAAGAGTTAGAGGAGCAAGACCAAAAAAACTCAAAAGCTAGAAGGAAGAAATAACTAAGGTCAGAGCAGAACTGAAGGAGATAGAAACACCAAAAAATCTTCAAAAAACCAACAAATCCAGGAGCTGTTTTTTGAAAAGATCAACAAAATAGATAGACCAGTAACCAGACTAACAAAAAAGAAAAGAGAGAAGAATCAAACAGATGTAAGAGAAAACAATAGAGTGGACGTCACCACTGATTCCACAGAAATAAAAACTACTATCAGAGATTACTACAAACTCTATGCACACAAACCAGTCAATCTGGAAAAAATGGATAAATTCCTGGACACTTGCACTCTCCCAAGACTAAACCAGGAAGAAGTTGAATCCCTGAATAGACCAATAACAAGAGCTGAAGTTGAGGCAGCAATTAATCGCCTACCAACTAAAAAAAGCCCAGGTCTAGATGGGTATACAGCTGAATTCTACCAGATATACAAAAAGGATCTGGTACCATTCCTTCTGAAATGATTCCAAACAATAAAAAAAGAGGGAATCCTCCCTAATTCATTGTATGAGACCAACATCATCCTGATACCAAAACCGGGCAGAGATGCAACTAAAAAAGAAAACATCAGGCCAATATCCATGATGAACATTGACACAAAAATCTTCAATAAAATACTGGCAAAGAGAATGTGACAGCAAGTCAAAAACCTCATTCATCATGATCAAGTAGGCTTCATCCTGGGGATGCAGGGCTGTTTCAACATACACAAGTCTATAAATGTAATCCATCATATAAACAGAACCAAAGGCAAAAACTATATGATTATCTCAATAGATACAGAAAAGGCCTTCAACAAAATTCAACAAGCCTTTATGCTAAAAACCCTCAATAAACTAGGTATCGGAATCAATGATACATATCACAAAATAATAAAAGCTATTTACGACAAACCCACAGCCAATACCATAATGAACAGGCAAAAACTGGAAGCATTCCCTTTAAAATCTGGCACAAGACAAGGACGCCCTGTCTCACCACTCCTATTCAATGTAGTACTGGAAGTTCTAGCCAGAGCGATCAGGAAAGAAAAAGAAATAGAGTATTCAGATAGGAAAAGGGGAAGCCAAATTGTCTTTATTTGCAGATGACATGATTATATGTTTAGAAGACCCCATCGTCTCAGCCCAAAATCTCCTGAAACTGATAAGCAACTTCAGCAAACTCTCAGGATACAAAATCAATGTGCAGAAATCACAAGCATTTCAATACACCAATAACAGTCAAACAGAGAGCCAAATCAAAAGTGAACTCCCATTCACAATTGCTGCAAAGAGAATAAAATACCTATGAATACAACTAACAAAGGATGTAAAGGACTTCTTCAAGAAGAACTACAAACAACTTTTCAAGGAAATAACAGAGGACACAAACAGATGGGAAAACATTCCATGATCATGGTTGGGAAGAATCAACATCGTGAAAATGGCCATATTGCCCAAAGTAATTTACAGATTCAATGCTATCCCCGTCAAGCTACCACTGACCTTCTTCACAGAACTGGAAAAAACCACTTCAAACTCATATGGATCCAAAAGAGAGCTCACATAGACAAAACAATCCTAAGCAAAAAGAACAAAGCTGGAGGCATCATGCTGCCTGACTTCAAACTATACTACAGTAATCAAAACAGCATGGTGCTGGTACCAAAACAGAAGACATAGACCACTGTAACAGAACAGAGGCCTCAGAAGCAACACCACACATTTACAATCATCTCACCTTTGACAAATCTGAGAAAAATGAGCAATGGGGAAAGGATTCTCTGTTTAATAAATGGTGCTGGGAAAACTGGCTAGCCATCTGCAGAAAGAAGAAACTGGACCCACTCCTCACACCTTACACTAAAATTAGCTCCAGATGGATTAACGATTTAAATCTAAGACCTAACACCATAAAAATCCTAGAAGAAAACCTAGGCAAAACCGTTCCGGACATAGAACAAGGACATAGGCAAGGACTTTATGGCTAAAACACCAAAAGCAATGGCAACAAAAGCCAAAATAGACAAATGGGATCTAATTAAATTCCAGAACTTCTGTACATCAAAGAAAACTCTCATTAGAGTGAACTGGCAACCAACAGAATGGGAAAAATTTTTTTCAATCTACCCATCTGACAAAGGACTAATATCCAGAATCTGCAAAGAACTAAAACAGATTTACAAAAAAAAAAAAAAAAAACCCGTTCAAAAGTGGGTGAAGAATGTGAACAGACACTTTACAAAAGAAGACATGGATGAGGCCAACAAACATGAAAAAATGCTCATCATCACTGGTCTTACAGAAATGCAAATCAAAACTACATTGAGATACCAACTCATGCCAGTTAGAATGGCGATCATTGAAAAATCTGGAGACAACAGATGTTGGAGAGGATGTGGAGAAATAGGAACACTTTTACACTGTTGGTGTCAACCATAGTGAAAGACAGTGTGGTGATTCCTCAAGGACCTAGAAAGAGAAATTCCATCTGACCCAGCAATCCCATTACTGGGTATATCCAAAGAATTATAAATTATTCTATTATAAAGACACATGTACACGTATGTTTATTATGGCACTGTTTACAATAGCAAAGACTTGGAACCAACCCAAATGTCCATAATTGATAGGCTGGATAAAGAAAATGTGGCACATATACACCATGGAATACTACACATCCATAAAAAACAATGAGTTCCTGTCCTTCATAGGGACATGGATGAATCTGGAAACCATCATTCTCGGCAAACTGCCACAAGAACAGAAAACCAAACACTGTATGTTCTCACTCATAGGCGGGTGTTGAACAATTAGAACACATGGACACAGGGAGGGGAGCATCACACACCGCAGTCAGTAGTGGGGAGGCTAGGGGAGGGACAATGGGGAGTGGGGAAGGTGGGGAGGTATAATGAGGGGAGAAATACCAGATATAGGTGATGGAGGCATGAAGGCAGCAAACCACCTTTCCATGTATGTACCTATGCAACAATCCTGCATGATCTGCACATGTACCCTAGAACCTAAAGTACAATAAAAAGAAAAAATTCACCTTGAATTAATCACTCATTATATTGCTATAAAGTAGCCATTAAAATTGCTCAGCTAATGACAGTATCACCAGTAAGCTATAATTACTGCAACCAGGGTGCGATCTAATGTTTTTCATCTGTCAGATGAAAAATTTACACGTATAAATACAAAAAGATAGAGGGAAAGAGGCGGAGATGGGACAGAGAGAAGAAAACACATATTGCTCTCACATTTATACAAATTTAAAAGTAATTTCCTTTACTTTAGAGGCCACAGAAAATTCTGTACACCTATCATCCTAATATATAATTTAGATGTCATAGACAGGGACCTAGAAGAAAATAAAACAATTTGAATCCCTGATTTACATTTCCATGTTTGAAAAAAGTAGATTTTTTTCATGCATCTTTTAAGGAATATAAAAAGAAAGATATTTTGGCAATATTACTCTTGATAAATGCTAAGATATACCTGCCAACTTATTTGTGACATATTCTTTAGAAGTTAGTTCATAAAATTAATAGGGTGTTTCTCCAGATTTCATTGTAGAATACTATTCTCTCTCTCTCTCTCTCTCTCTCTCTCACACACACACACACACACACACACACACTACATAAAATGTAGCTTTCCTCTCTTTCATCTACATGTCAAACACAATTTATCAAAAGACATAATACAAACTACTATAAAGATGGCACAATTTAGAAACTAGTCACAAATAATGTCAACATACTGATTGCCTTTGATGTTTTAAATGAGAAAGAATATCCCAGTTGTTTCTATTTTAATCTTCCACTAATCTATTTTCATACAATTTTGAATTAGCAGATGAATGAAATCTTCAGAGAACAAATATTTTGTAATAGATAAATTCATAGTTATATGAGCAAAATAACCAAATTTCTAGTAGCTGCAGCTGGCATGGAACCAAATCTCATAGTGCTAAAAATGCTTTAGGTTTGCTATAAGGTTGATGTGAAAGAGAGTGTAGAAGTATTTTGTTTTTCAAATAATTCTGCCCATGTAAATTCTGTGTACCTAAGCTTCATGATTCAGAATTAACACAGTTATAGAATATCTCTGTTCAAAGAAGTAGGAGAGCTACCACATTGTAGATTGTCTTAATGTATTCAAAGTTTATGGAGTAATAGCAATACATTGGATGATGAAATAGTTGTCAACTATACATTAAAAAGAGAAAAAACCTTTCAGTATTATCTGCCTATCACCTACATCAAAATCACTTCTGATCCAAAGTACAACCGACTGTGAAATGGGACCCAACATCTTATTTAACCCGGATTTTGAGAATCAGTACCCCGTGAGTTGCTGTTTTCTGATCTGTTAAATGATTCTAATGACTAACATTTTATGTATATTTTTGTCTCGTGGTATTCTTAACACATGTGAATCCTCCTGTACATGTCTAACAAGATATCTAGTTGGTTTCATAAAGATGAAACTTCACCAAACAGGACAATAGGACAGAAGCCCTGGAATGCAGACCACAGGAATTTTTAAGATTTCATTGAACAATAAAGTGTTAAAAATCCATTTTATTGATGGTCTTTTACCAACACATTAACTACTGTTTTCTAAAGCTTGGTATGCAAAAAAATAATACAACTAAACTTCTCTCTGCATTCAGGGGTTCCATAATCACTTGCTCAATTCTCTTTTTTGACTGACAGGAGTACTCAAGCTAAATTAGCATTAGCATTCTTAGTTTTGTATGTGTGGAACTGCACTGTCTTCTTTGGTTAGAATTATGATATGGCCATTGGATGTGACAGCCCATTTCTCTTCGTAGCATTTGACATATTGCACTCTAGCTTTCTTCTCTTACTCTAGTGAATAAAGGGTTTTCTTAATTGCAGATAAGGAGAATCAATAGGACTTTTTCTTCAAGTGACTTTGTGCTAATAAACTGCTCAACAACCATTTAGGATAGCTGTTACTTTGGAGAATTATAAAAGACAATGGGATAAATCATTGGAGCTCAATAACCAATCTATTATTAACCAGAAATGTAACAACAACTTTTTAATGATAAATGAAATCTATCATTAAAAATATTACTATTTTAAGGAAGAAATACAGTATTGGTTTTCTTAAATTTCTTAAAATGTAATAAAAATCATTTAAATTACTAAGACATCAAAAAGATCCACAGGAAGACTGAGGGAAGACATGATAATATGATGCACATAAAAGCTAAATTAAATGAGCCATTAACTACAGGTTTAATTTATTTCAAAAAAACAGAATGCCAGAGGTTAGCATGCTATGGTAATGTGAAAAACATCAGAGAATATGTGAGTTAGCTATCAAAAAGAGGATAACATCAATTATTTCTAACACCATTTGGTTCTTAAAATTTTCTTTATAAAAAGTTGTTTACTCAGTCTGCTGACACCAATTGGACACTTATTTCCGAGGCACGGAACAAGGCAAAGAAGGCACAAAAGTGAATTCTTACCTTTGAATAGAATCTGATGGAAAGGGAGAGGCTGTTACATAAACAGACATACCAAAAGCAGTATGTAACCATCTAAAAATTTGTATGAAGTGATATGGGGATGAGAGAGAAGGAAGCAACAGATAAGTGGTAAGAGTATACCAGAGGGGCAGTATGTAAGGCTATGTATGTCTGTCTCAACAATTTGAGTGATGATGGACTATAAAATCCTACTGAAGTTCTGACAATACTTCCTCTCCCTATCCCAAATATCCTCAACATGCATGCAGTATCCCTCACAGGGTGCTGGACCAAAAGAGTCTTTCAAGTAGTCCATGATTTTAAAACCAAAGAAACATATCTTGCATTTCGTTCTATAAATGAATAATAACTGCTTACAATTATTCCTCATTTTTTATCCGTTTACTATTAGTGACGCCTGAAATTAATTTTTCATTTTAATTTACTCACTTTTACCAAAATAATTTATCACTAGTATCTGATAAAGATGTTTGAATTTTTGCAAGTTGTCATGTTTAGTGTCATTGTGTGTATTGCATATTTTCAAACAAGAGTATTTTTGCTTTGTCATTTCTTGATAATCAAACTCTAAAAGACATATGCTTTATGGCTGAAATATTATGCAGGAAGTCATTCCATTTATTCAATGGCATAAATATCATTCATTCAGTCATTCAACTCATTTGAAAAACACACAGCGTCTTATTTTTGTGTGAAATTGCCCAAAGAGTGAAACTGCGAGTTAATTGAATAACAACATATTTCATCTAGACAGAATTTTATACACCAGTTTACCCTAAAAGGAGTATGGTAGCAAGGATCAGATTTGTATGTCTAATTACAAGATTTTACACATATATTTATAGATCAGGAAGTTATACACAAAGGAGCTTGTTGACAACTGGAAGAAGTATATAATCAAATTTCACATTTTTCCTTCGGGAATATTTCTTTCATCTATTTGCATATGTCTTTTTATCCAACTATTTGTGCTACTTTAGTAGATCAGAAATAGCAAACAAACCTTGTATTTTATTACATCAATAACCTATTTCAAAACATCCATTTGTTAGACATTATCTCTGAACATCATCTGATAAACTAAAGTTTATAACAGGATTTCTTTCACACTAGGGAAAGAGAAGTGGATCTATAAATATCATGACAGTAAAGGCAGAAATTTTTGAAAATAAACAATTGGAGTTCTAGGGTTCTATAGAATTAATTCCAGGGACGATATACAATAGGGACCGATCTATCCTGTCAGAGAACCTCACACCTCACTCTTGAGTTAAAACAACAATCTCCCACAGATTTTATACCTTTAGCTTTTATATTGATTTAATATGAAGAAAAATTTTGTATGTTTAGCAAAATGTTTGAAAATCAGTGGATAATGAATTCATTAATAATGACAGCAGGAAAGAAAAATCTATTGGCTATATAAAATAAATTTGGAGGATCCAGGAGGGGTGGTAGACTGGTTGGTTAGGCAATAATGCAATGCCATTTTCAATCAGAATATTTCCATAAACTGGTGCATTTATGTTTGGTGATACAGGTTGATATATGATTTCTTTGTTTTTCCAGGTACTACCATTATCTTCTCAGTAGTCTATGGTGTCCCTGTCACTGGTAAACTTGCAACTTTTCCCATGACATGTAACAATGCAACCTCTTCACATTAGATGGAAAAGCCTAGTACCAGTATCTATGTATCAATGGATGCTATACCCTTCCTAATACCTGGAAGACTATAAAAGGCAATAGGGTGTGGTTTATGTAGTTCCTATCTGTGGTAGTATTTCATTACTATAAATGTGCTTTTGCTTGTGACTGCAAAGTCCAGCGGGGAAATGTCAAAAGAAATCAAGGCCTTGACACATGATCTGCATGAGTTATCCTTCCATAAAGGATGTCTGTTTTGAAGAAATTTTGTTATTATTCCAGATGGCAGTACTGTCATCTTGGCCACACCACATGTAGCACATTCAAGAATCATTCACTGTGTCTGGTGGCCTGGAAATGATTCTGCTATTGAAAAGACTGTAACGAAGTGTCAGCATATGCCAAGCTATTCAGTACTGTCCTCCAAAAGAACTTCTTTTCCCATGGGAAGTGACTAAGAAGTTTTGGTCAACAATCCAAATTTCTTTTACCAGACTTTTTAAAAGGACAACCTTCAATGTGTTGATCTTATTCTTTGTCTCAGAGTGAACCCAGGTTTATGTCAAATGACAGCTATGCCTGTTATTGTAAAACACTGCTAGTCAGGTACTTTAGTTGAATCTAAATGATTTATGGATAGAAACATTATGTAACTGTTCAATATTATTCATCTTATTAATGGAAGCACCTTGAGGCTTGCCTATTCTGTTTCAAAATAGAAATAAAACAATATTTACTAGTCTTAATTGTAACCATCTAATGTGGGATATTTAATCATTGGAACTGAATGACTGAGACTTTTGCTAAGCTTATGGAGCTGAGAGAAGATGAGTCCTTTTTACTATAATTGAGGTCATAGAATTTATCCAGAGTGCGATGATCTCAGGGCACCATAGCTACCTTGACTGACTTCAATGATGCTCCTTTCATTTGACCTACCAATAGTAGCTAAACTATTAGAAACATCCACTCTAAAATCCTTTGACATTGGATTTTCAGCTATACTTTCCGACATGTCCTCAAAATCATAAAATGAAGATGTATTTCTCATAGCACAGTTAAAATGCTGAAAGTGAAGACACACACTAATTCTACATAGAGAAATCTTGCCTACTCTATTGGTTAAAAGCTGATGTGGAATTCAGAATGAGGGCTGCAGAGTATTTGAAGAGTAGATGAGCAGGCTGCTGTGATTCAATCTTGATTGGAAGATTTTCTTTGTCATTTACCGAGATCCTCTTTTATCAGTCTAGTTGCCTGAATTTATAAACTAGGGGAACAGGTTAAGGATTTTCACAGTCTACTGGAGAAGACAATGGTGTGAATAAGTGATTATTTCAAAATGTCATAGGGACTGTAATGAAAGGTGGTAAGTACAGTACAGAGAGGAAAACAAAGAGGACAGTGCAAAATCATATTTAAGAGGGTGGAGTTTAAAAGGCAATTGTCTCACTGAGGACAATGATATGCATAAAGGAAAAGTATAGAAATGTACATGTTGGCAGAGTTAAGTTTAAAATATAAAAGCCTAAATTAAAAGACAAATGAAAATTCAGTCTTTTTTCATAAGACAGAAAAACTCTAAAGTTCTATACAACGCATAACTCAAAGTTTCTAAGATTTGCTATTTTAAGCTCAAAGACTTAGAAAGTTATTTAGCATTAATCAGTTGATAGACTAAATGGGTAAGTGCCAACAGAAGTGCTAGTGGAAGATAATTACTGGTAAATAACGAAAGGAGATTTCTAAAAGTTGTTGTGCATTTATCAATCCGTCTCAAGTGCCAGGAGTCTGCAGCTGTCAATGATTTTCTACCAAAACAGTATTTAGAGCACTGAGTTTTCAGGATTTAAAGAAAATGAATGAAGGACTTATTTACTTGCAGTTACATCTAAATAATTGCATTTTAGGATACCTAACTCTGCATTAGAACATTTAGTTATAAAAATATGTATGCACAATGACTTAAATTTATGCTGATTAAGACATTTTCTAAGGGACAGTTTACCAAGCTGCAAAGTACCAGAAAACTGTCACTTTCCATTTGACAAAGTGAATAGAAGAACATGCTCAGAGTTATAGTTGGTGATGGCACAGGAGGCTCTAGAAAGATTAAAGTGCTTTACAAATAATGATACATTTTATATTGTTTTTACTATGGATTTCCAAAGCAGCACAAGAACATGCTGACTAGTGTAAGTTTAAAAATCAGAACATGAACAACTATCTAAAGCCAAATGCAAGAACGAATTTTCACTTTG
>NW_016107796.1:223763-247987 GCF_001604975.1 Cebus imitator
CCCTGTGTCCATGTGTTCTCATTGTTCAACACCCGCCTATGAGTGAGAACATGCGGTGTTTGATCTTCTGCTCTTCTGTCAGTTTGCTGAGAATGATGGTCTCCAGGTTCATCCATGTCCCTACAAAGACCCAAACTCACAGATAGTAGTTTTATTAAGATTGAGGCATTTGTCCCAAAATGTTAGAAAACTCCTGAAATGCTTGCCGAAAGAAGTTTTAAATATTCAAGTTACTCTTCGAGTCATGAAAAATTTTATCCATGGCCTCTAGGACAATTCTGCCAGGACTTCATGTTTTTAGCATTTACTGAGCACCCATTATAGACCAGGTGTTACGTAAGACCCTGGAGATACCTGGGTAAATGAGACAGAAAAATTCTGGGGTCTTGTAGTGGGAGCCAGACTATAAGGAAGTACTCACATGAGCAACAAAGATAATTATAGAAACGATAAGGGATAGGAAGTAAATAAAAAGGATGATGATCCAGGGAGTAACCACAGTGGCTGTTTGCAATACTGCAATGAACTGGGAAGGTAAAACGAGCTCAAATGTGAACAACAGAAACAAGAATGTAGAGTATTCCGATTAGGTGTTTCTTATTTAATAAGAATCTGCTTTCATTTCCTCCTTCACCACACATTTATTGAGCATCTATTTTGTGTAGTCCAGGGAAGGATTAGGTGTCAGAAATGTAGTAGTAATTAAGCCAGAGCAGTCCCTGCCATTACCATGCCTATGGCTTAAAAAGGAAGACAACATTTAAATAAGCAAAGACAATAGAGAGGTTGATTATTAAAATCAAGATCATAGTAGGTACTATGACAGCTATGATTAATCTAGTCTAGTGGTCAATGAGGACCATATGAGAAAAACAACATGAGAAAAAGATGGTTGCTTTGGTTGATAGAATTCTCAGATGGCCCCAAGATTTCCTTCACACTGGCATGTGTGCCCTGCATAATTCACCAAACTGGGTGTTTGATAGATTTTACTCTTATGATTAGATTATATGATATGGTGCAGGTGATGTTTCAATAGGGAGAGTAAGGATGAGCCTGGCGTAATGTCATGACTCTTTAAAAGTCACTTCTCTGTCTGAGTTATGACCTACAGAACTGCGAGCTGATAAGTGGTTATTTTTTTTAAGTTGCTATGTTTGTGATAATTTGTTACGAGCAATAGAAAACTAATATAGATATAGATAGTAATAATAAATCCTGCTCAATTAAAGTTGGTAGAGTCATAATTTAATAATCTAAACTTAGGCTTCAAATGTATAGGAATAATGAGTAAGGAAAGATTGATTTGCTTACACTTAAAATGCTTGGTATTGTCGTACATTTATGACTTTATTTAAAGTTAACATATTACACCACCTCCTTAAGTGTTTTTATGCCTCATCTACTCCCTGCCCCACACACCTTTCTAGACTATTAGCTCTTTAAAGAAGTTAGTGCACTTAGCACATTTTCTGATATACATACAGCATAACAAAATGTTCTTACTCTTTCCTACTGTTTTTCATTTGATAAATACTTAATATTGATAACTGCCTTCCAGGTATTGTATAAGGTTCAGGAGAAATAGCAGTCATAACAGAAATGAAATCAAGTCCTTACCCTCATGGAGATTGCATAATTGTTGACAGAATGAATAAATGAATAGGATAAATAAACTAATCACTTTTCTTCTCACTTTCAACTCCTACCTTAGTCTTTAACTGCAACTTTCAGAAGTTAACATTTCATAGCTAAGTTTCAAGAGAAAAGGTGAGACATGCTGACAGTTTATAGTTGATCTCCCAGGTTTTGTACACTCTTACTCTCCTTATAGGCAATGTTTACTTTGAAATACCATCAAATGTATCATTGTAATAGCAAAGCTCTGCCTTTTTCCTGGCTTCCAAGCACTTTCACAAATCATAGTCTAACAACTACAATCCAAGCTCTGAGTACAAAGGAGGAAATAAAGTTAAATCACTTTTAAAATTCTATACATAGACCAACATCTCGAGTAAGCAAAGCATTTTAAAAATTGATGTTAACATAAAGAAAGCTGACCAGTGCTGGCCCTCAGCAAAATTTTTAGGTGGACACGATGTTTACTTGTCACCTTTTACGTTCTCTTCAACTCTATAGAATTTTCCCATGTAAATTATAATGCTGAATTCTGAGTTTTGCCACTTGTTAACTCTGTAATCTTTGATTAAAAAATTAACTTCTCTGGGCCTTTGTCTAGAAAAAAGGGTGATTATTTAGTTTGTTAGAAGTATTGCATAAAATGATATTTGTGAAGTACTAAATATGATTATTACTCCATTCTTCATCTTGCCAGTGGTTCTCAGCTGGAGGCAGTTTTGCCCTCCCATTATTTGCCAAAATAGAAAAATACTTTTGATAGTGATGACTAGAGGAGTGCTAATGGCATCTACTGGGTAGAAGCCAGAAATGCTACTAAAGATTCTATAATGCACAGAACAGATGCATACAATGACAAACTTTCTATCAATTGTCAAGCCTGAGAAACTCTACTCTAGGCAGGCATGTTGTTGTTATCTGAAGAAATTTCAGTTGTGGATCTCTGGATTGTTTCTTTCTCACTGTTCCTCAGGAAACCCTTTATTTTCTTTGTTAAGATCTTCTACTCTTTCTACTCCTCAATCAAGGTGTCATTCAAACTTATTTGTGTATGGTTGTCTCCTAGAATTGTCTGAATTTTTACAAGGTGAATCTGGAAATACAATCAAAGAAAATAAATCTGAGGATATGATTTTCATAAATCATAGTCAAACAACTTTCTATAAGAAAACAAGGAAGAAGGGGAGACTCATTTTGGATCTTTTTGTTAATTCTTTAAAATAACAGAATAGGGTCAGACCTCAAAGATATTCTGGACTGAATTCTAGAACATAGCAATAAAGCAAATGTTTCAATAAAGTGAATTACATGAATTTTTTGGTTTCCCAGTGAATATAAAAGTTATATTTATACTATAATCTATCAAATGCACAATAGCATTATGTCTGAAAATGTACATACCTTAATTAAAAAATAGGTTACTGCTAAAAATTGTGAATGATCACCTGAGCCTTCAGCCAGTCATAGTATTTTTGCTGGTGCAGAATTCTACCTTGATATTGATGGCTGCTGACTGATCAGAGTTCTGGTTGTTGAAGTTTGGGGTGGCTGTGGCGATTTCTTATAATCAGAAAAAAAATGAAGTTTGCCACTTTGATTTTTTTTCATGAAAGATTTCTCTGTAGAATGTGATGCTGTTTGAAATAATTTTACCCATTGTGGAATTTTCAAAATTGGAGTTAGTCCTCTCGAAATCTTTCCCTACTTTATCAAATCAGTTTATGTAATATGTAAAATCCTTTTCAACAATGTTCAAAGCATCTTCACCAAGAATAGATTCCATCTCAGGAAACCTTGAGATGGTTCCTGCAATTCAGTCACTTCTTCAGGCTTCACTTCCAATTCCAATTATCTTGCGATTTCCATCACATATGCAGTTACTTTCTCTAATGAAAACTTGAACCCTTAAAAGTCATCTATGATGGTTGAAATCAACTTTCAAATTTCTGTTCATGTTCATATTTTGACCTCCCCCCAATCAATCATGATTGTTCTGAATGGCATCCAGAATGGTGAATCCTTTCGACAAGGTTTTGTTCCGGTCC
Organism: Cebus imitator; assembly: GCF_001604975.1. NCBI lineage: Eukaryota > Metazoa > Chordata > Mammalia > Primates > Cebidae > Cebus > Cebus imitator. The sequence continues at coordinate 227,447 of NW_016107796.1, forward strand.
ATCAGATAAATCACTGTTTATGGCAGCTTTAGCCTTAGGAAATGAATTTCTTAAATAATAAAACTGAAAGTTAAAATCACTACTCAATTCATCAGAATGAATGTTGTGTTACTAGGCATGAAAACAGCATAAATCTCCTCATACATCTCCATCAGAGGTCTAGGTTGACCAGGTTGCACTGGTAATTAGTAGACATAATTTGAAAGGAATTTTGTTTTCTGAACACTAGGTCTCCAAACGTGGGCTTAAGATATTCAGTCAACCATGCTATAAACAGCTGTGCTGTCATCTAGGCTTTGTTGTTCCATTTACAGAACACAGGCATAATAGATTTAGCATAACTTGTAAGGGATCTAGGATTTTCAGAATGGCAAATGAGCACTGGATTCAACTGAAAGTCACCAGCTTGATTAGCCCATAACAAGAAAGTCAGCCTGTTCTTCGAAAGTTTGAAGCCAGGCTTTGACTTATGGAAGTCCTAGGTAGCATGTTTGGCCAATATAAGGCTGTTTGGTCTACACTGGAAATCTGTTGGTGGGTATTGCCACCTTTATCACTGATCTCAGCTATATCTCCTGGATAAAATTCTGCAGCTTCTACATGAGTACTTCCCGCTTCACCTTACACTTTTATGTTATGAAGATGGCTTCTTTCTGTAAACCTTAGGCACCAGCCTCTGCTAGCTTCCAATGTTTTTTTTCAGTTTCCTTACCTCTTCACTTTTATAGAATTGAAGAGTGAGGGCCTTGCTCTGCATTAGGCTTTGGCTTAAAGAAATTCTGTGGCTGCTTTGATCTTCTATCTAGACCACTAAAATTTTCTCTATATCAGCAACATGGCACTTTTGCTTTATATCATTCATGGGTTCACTGAAGTAACACTTTTAACTTCCTTTAAGAACACACCCTGTGCATTCACAATTTTGCTAACTGGTGCAAGAGGCCTGGATTTTAGTCTGTATTGGCTTTCAACACTCTGTCCTCACTAAGCTGAATTATTTTTAGCCTTTGATTAAAGGTGAAAGATGTATGACTCTTCCTCTCACTTGAACACCTAAAGGTCATAGTAGGGTTGTTAATTAGCCAATTTCAACATTGTTTTGTCTCATGACATAGGAAGACCTGAGGAGTGAGAGAGAAATGGAACGATCCATTGTGGGAGCAGTCAGAACTCATACAGCACGTACTGATTTAGTTTGCTATTGTATGGGCATGGTTAATGGCACTCCAAAACAATTATAACAATAATATCAAATATCACTGATCACAGATAACTATAACATATATAAATAATAATAATGAAAATGTTTGAAATAGACAACTACCAAAATATAACACAGAGACATGAAGTAAGCACATGTTCTTTGTTAGAAGGTACTGAAAGACTTGCTCACTGCAGGGTTGCCAAAAGACTTTCATTTTTTTTTTTTTTTTTTTTTAAATTCAGTATCTGTGAAGTGCCATAAAGAAAAATACTTAAACGTATCCCTGAAGTGGTGAGAAGTTAATAACATCCGTACATAAAACCAACTGTCTCCAAGATGTTGAAAAAAAAAATGCTGATATTTTTGATAACTTCTCTAATGCATCAGGCAAGGTATTCACAGGAGAGAAGCTTTTGCTTCGTAACAGTGAGGTCCTTTTACTTAAATCCCAGCGGAAAAACCTTCATTGTAATCTAATGGTACAGCCTTCGTAAAGATGATTCACAGTTTGATTACTAGTGAGTGTCTTTATCAATAATGATTTCAGTACCATCTTCTGGAAAAAAAGTGTTGAAAAATACAATAGAAACACACACAACTTTACTTGTATTTTTGACCCTATTATGCTTTCCAAAGGTGCAGTTGCCCTTAGATAGATAATTAAACTCCAGGCTTTTGGTATACTGTTTAACTTTAGGCACATTGCGTATTAAGAATGAAAAGACCAAACACAATGGTAAGGGGTGAAGGGACTGCAATGGGAGGTGGGGTTTTAGTAAATAATAGCCTTATATAAGATAGTGGACACAGAAATTCAGAGGACAAGAAAGACAGGAATGAAAATATGATAATGGAAAAATATGTCATGTAAATATTTGGTGAAAAAAGCAAAGAAAAAGGCAGAATCAAATCTATTGCTAGTTCTTTAAACTGGGTCTCTCTGTAGACCCAGCTGTCATAAAAAGAAACTAGTAACACAGGAGTACAGATGCAGAGAATGAACAAATAATCAGTGGGAAAAGAAATCCAATTTGGAGGAAAGACTCCTCCACTCTTTACAGTAATAGTTTTAAATTATCTTTTTTGCATGAGGCTTTTCCTAGTAACTATAAATATATTTCAAGTGGAAAAAGTTTGAAACACCATGTGACATGATGCAACCTTAAAATAGACTGTTAAGGTTATACTATGAGTGAAAACAACCAGTTTACCTTTTTAATAATTAAAATTAGAAAGACCATTATTAATGTTATATACCTTCTTATACTCCATTGATCTTGGTGACGGTATTTATTTCTAATCTGGAAATTCACTTCTGGATAAAACTTATTCATTTTATACTTACTAAGTAATAAGCTCTTAAGACAAAAATAGGTGTGTGCTAATTTTAATAAAAATCCTATAAACGATAAAATTATTTTTCTATTTCTATTAACATCAATTTCCATTAACCTATATTTCCAAGGCCATTACATTAGTTTAGGAATATGGATTTTGTTTTAGTTCTGGAAAATAGAATTAGAATGTTAGCAATAGATTTTGAATGACTAGAATTAAGTAAGCCATGTCATATGCAGAATTATAAAGAAATAAAGAGAACATGGGAAACCATGGTCACTTAAACTGACTGACTCTATTAGTAGACAATATACATGCATATGGCATAAATACTATAAATAATAAAAATAGTAATATTTAATTACTATTTTTTTATCTGATGTGCAGGGCTATTCTCCTTTATGGTAAATACAGGGACCATATACATCTTTCTCTCCTCTATACTGTGGTTTCAGGGAATTGCTTAATCTCTAAAGTGACATACAGAGGTAGAAACTTAATTGACAAGTAGGACACAGCTCATTAAGTCAGTCACCTTTACACTACAGTGAATAGGACATTCATTTGTCATTCTGTCACTAAGTAGCTACAAGAAGTAGTTTCAAAATGCTAGATTTGGGACATCCAAAAGGCTTACAATTAATTCTGTATGGTTATAGTTTCAAAACAGCTTTTTATAAAGAATAGCTTCAAAGTGGGAATAACAGACATGCCAAAACTTTTATTGAATAAAACTAGTTTGGTGACTATAATTTGAATTTTTATCTTTTAAACCAGATATAGAAAACACAAAATATTATTTGCCTTCCAAATGAGTATTTGAAGTAGGAGCTAAGCAGAATACTGAATTTCATTATAGCAAAGAGAATGTAAAAAATAAGATACTGTTCCATAAACTATAAATTTTAAATCTTCATTTTAAATTTTTCCCAACTTTTTAAAGATAATTTTTGTTATTTACATTAATAATACATTTTTAAATAAATTTTGAAAATATCTGTACCTTAATTAGAAAATACAAGTATATTATCCTGCACTTATTCATAAAAGTTTACTATGTGTAATTTTAAAAAATACATAACGTTTACTTTTTCTGAATTTCATGTCATCTTGTTTCTTTTTTAGATTCCAATTTAGTGTAAAGTATCCTTAAAACACAGACACACACATGTACATGCTCACTCGCACAAACATACCTCACAACTTCTCTCCAGAAATTGCAATGCTTCTAAACATGTATAATTAAATTAGCTATTCTCACTGTGGTATAAGAATATCACTCTATGTTCCTCAAGCACAGAGAAGCAAAAATTTTGATGGCTTTCTCAGTAAATGTCTCTGCCCCTGGAGTGATCCCTCCTGGAGGGAAAAAGAAGACAAATACATGTTTTCTCCTAAATGTAAAGAAATAGAAATAAGTCTTCTACTGGATTAAATGTCTTGTTCAGCATGACGGAAATACAGCATATTAATTCAAACATTTTGTGTGATTTTAATGATAGCACATATTACTAGTTCTCTACTCTCAAATCTGAGTTTTTGCAAATGGCTACTCAAATAAAGTCTACAGCCTAGATCACGCCTTGTAATTAGGGACGATAAGGTGAAGCCACATGATGAGCAAAGAAAGAAAAAAAGAATTTTGGTTCTCTGACAGTATGGAGTTATCACACAACAGATCTGCTCACAGTTCTAGACTTTTTTTTTTTTTTAAGTTCAAATTGATTTTAGTTATAAGGGTAAGTGTGCAGGTTTTTATATGGGAATATTGCATGATGCTAAGGTTTGGGGCACAGATCCCGTCACCTAAGTAACAAGCATGGTACCCAATCAGTACTTTTTCATCCCTTTCTCTAATCCTCCTTCCCACCTCTGGTAGTCCACATTGCCTATTGTTCTCATGTTTTTGTACATGTGCACTCAATGTTTAGCTCCCACTTTTAAGTAAGAGCATGTGGTATTTGGTTGTCTGTTCCAAATTCACTGTTAATTCACTGGACTTACAAGCTGTTAAGCCACAATTGATAAGTAAGAGTTAAATACACTCGAAAATAATTTTAACTAATTTAATAAAATGCTACCATTGCAATGCATAAATTATAGTAGTATGAAATAGCTACTATGGGTCAGGGTAGGCTCTGGCAAATAAAGGAAATCACATCTTTTTATTTCATAGAATCAAAATTCTGGTGAGATAAAATGTCATTTCAAATATGCATGATAGAAATAAATGATAGGAATAATATTTTAATGTAATGACAGTAAGGATTTATATTTTCTATAAGACTGGAGAAAGTCGATGTAAAAGATAAAAGAGTAAATAATTTTCAAACAAAAGAAATACCTCTCATTAATCCACCCATTTATTCAATAGAAATTTATCAAGTATTTATTGTGTGTTTATATCCATGTTAGAGTTTCAATTATTGTCTTAACCTATTTTTTTACTTGACATTCCTTTAATGATCCACTTTGACACTTCCTGAGTCATATATTAGATCATTTAATCCTTACGATACTTTGTGACGGTCATGTTACAGATAAGGAACTTGAAGGTTAGTGAGCCAAAAAAACTTGTCCATAGTCACTCAGCTAAATGTGGATCACTGAAGCTTGAGTCATGGTCTATATGATTCTAAAGTCTGTGCTATTTGTCAAGAATTTGACCCTGCTTCTAAGGAGTTCACATCCTTGCAGAGGAAACCAAGAACATTATAAGAAAATTAAAGTTCAAAGAATTTACAGCAGATCAGAAAATATGATTGATTATTCCTGGGTTCATGGTAGGAAGGCATAAGGGAGAATCACAAAACAAGTAACAATGAAACTGAAATGTTAAAGAAGTGTAAGAATTCAGGCATCACATGGGAGAATGAAAGTTCCTAGCAGAAGAAAGAGTATGTGCAGAGGTAAAGAGGTATGAAATACTGTGGCTCTTCATACTATTCTAGTGCAGTTACAGCAAAGAATGTGCCACAAGGAGCCATAGGAGAAAGGATGCAGAAACCCAGGATATGGGGACTTTCAAGAAGGAGGGCATGGTTAATGGAATCTGTTGTCTGGGGGAGTTTAATAAAAATGAGGACTGTGAAAATATTCCATTTGATGATGAGGAAATTATATCAAGGAGCTTCAGAGTGGGGGTACTGAAGCAGAAATAGGTGAACGTGGAGACATATTTTAAGACAACTGAAGTGAATGGAGTGAAGCATGTCATTTAAATTTGAAGGAAGGGTTACCCTTCAGTGAGGAGTTTAAGGTGGAAGACAGTTCGGCCTATCTGAGGAAAAGGAGCTAGTATATAAGAAGATGCAGAAAGTTAAATAATGATTTAGTCTTCTGGAGGAGGCCAAAAGGGAAAAGAGGAGACAGCACAGACGGAAAGACTGGCACTGGCTAGAGCATGTATTCAGCTGAGCAAAAAGGTAAAGATGAGGAATCCCTAGTAGAATAGAACATTTCAGGGATGGAAAGATCCTTCAAGTTAGTATAAGTCAAGGCAAATGAATTGAAAACAAGGACAAATATTTAGCTGTACAACTGCTCCAAGCACTTTAAAGATGGTTATAAGAAATTAGTAAAAGAATTAGCAAGTAGGGTTAGGTCTAACTAATATTGTAAATAAAATATTACATTATTTTATTATATTGTTAGGAAATTATTACTAATGTGGAATGTTAATGGACTGAAGTAAAAATGAGTGCTTCATTTTCACTGTTGAGATAATGAGTAAAAAGTTCATTTTTCCTGATCTTATCTCAAAAGAATTGTGTTCTTACTCCAGACTTCTTCATTCATGGCCCCTGTGTTGCCAAGCCAAAGACAGCAGCTGGAATATCATAAAAGACAAGATGCTAATTCTGTACTCTGAAGGTATAGGGAAACAAAGATATGAACGCTTTCAGCCTTGGGATGGGCAGGAAGATTTGGGGGGTTACCTCTTCTGCATAGCAGAAATAATCATTTTGTATGTGATCCATAATATAAGAAAGTACTTTGCAGTACTATCATGCAGGCCTTTTTGGGAAGTATAAGGTGATTATGGAAGACTGTTAATGTAAGTGGAGTAGGAGAAACTGAACTCACCCTAGAGTAGAGAAACGTGCTTATCCAGTACTAAGGAGGGATACATGGAGATGAATAGTAGTACACATTTGGCATGGGACTAGAGCCTATGCCATTGAAAACATCACTAGTGGAGGGATAGGACCTCTTGGTTTACAGCTAACTGGGGTCTGTGTGTGTGTGTGTGTGTGTGTGTGTATGTGTATGAGAGAGAGAGAGAGAGAGAAATAGGCAGACACCAATGGTGTGACTTTGGAGAAAATCCCAAAGGCCATATTCCTCACTGAATGAAATGGGCTTAGAGCCCAAATGGCCAACAAGGCTTGGGGAAGGCACGATGTCAACAATGATCATGATGCTCTGACTGACAACTCCTCCATTTTCCAGATGCCACATAAAACCCCTTTTCAGAATCTTGTATATCTTAGGGAGGGGGAAAGAGCTCATAAATAAACATGAGATGAAATTTCTAGCAACCTCTGGCAAGTAGAAGTAGAACCAGATTTATCTACTTATGAAAGATAAAGTAGGATTTTTTTTATCAACAAATGTTATGAACAAAATTCATATTCTTGTAGATATAGACATACTTTTGCTTACATGATTTTTATAGACAAATCTCTATCCTGCCTTAAATACCACAAATACAGGTCCCCACATGCAGAGAGAACACAACTGTTTGTCTCTTACCTCAGATTGTCTTTAATTGGCCTATCATTGTGCCTGCAATGAATATTTTAATAATGTTTTTAATGCAACTTAAATTTGTGACCAAAGGCCTGCTTCTTCCCCATTTGCACAGACCTAATTACTTTATACAATTCTTTACAAATTTCTCAGCAAAAGGACTCTAAATACTTAGGAATTGATTTCTTGCAATTTTTAGGTGAGCTCAGGGTCCTTTCTGCATTATTTTGCAAAGATAATACACATTTTTTAATTCATTCCTGTTTTGTGAATGACCATTGCAAAGCTCACCCACTTTTTCATATACTTTCTCTGTAGGCTGGAACTTAGGTGTTACCTTGGCTTCACTAGGCAATATGATGTACTCCTATGACCTATGATAATGGGAAGCATGAAATAAGAGTTTGGTCCTTCTTTTACCTGAACTGATTCATTACAAAGTTGAACAAGTGTTTTAAGTGCTATGCATCAAAACTTCTTTAATTTTTTCTAAAATTTAGATATACTAATGTTTGGTGAGCCTCTTTTGCATGGTAAACATTACCTACATAATTATCTCTTAATTAAATTTTTGTGATTCTTAATATCTGGTTATGTAGAAAAAGGAAAAACTATTAAAAGCTATGGTATGTGTTACTCAAGACTAAATTATTCTAAAAATTTTGTAATTCTGGATGAGAAATAACTACAATGAAGTATAAACTGAACCCTCTCAATGATTTACTATGCATTTTATGTGAGCTCTATTTGCCTTTGCTTCATTCCGTTAATAGAAATGTTTTTCTGGTGAGACAGAAATGGTTAAATTACCATGCTATATTTATTTATTCTTATAACCATCAAGAGTAAAATATGTCACACTTTCTTAGAAGGAAGCATTTTTTGAATTACTAAATGTTTATTTAAAGTATTTTGGCTGATTTGTTAATAATTTAAGTCTAGCAATAAACCGTAAGTATATATTGAGGTTACCATCACATGACACCAAATGATCATGAAACCTGATTTGATATTATTAAGGATACTTTCTATTGAAACAACAGATTAATAAGCTACAAATTTAAAATATTTCAGTAACATTAATTAAAAGTTAACTTGACTATCATTAAATTATCACGTCCACTGGCTCTACTCTCTCATCTTTCGACTTTCATGTGCATATGCACACGCCCGTAGCAATGAAATGATTTTAATGCCTACCTATTGGTGTCTAAAATAAAACCATTATATGAAGAATTTTCAAAAGACAACTGACTGGCTTAAGTCTCTGGATATCCAGAAATTTATAGCTCAAATGCTATTTTGAACACATTCCAATCATCTGAAGGAAGTAAATTGCTCTTTGGTCATTGTGGGTCTCAATTCAACAGCTTCACATTTCAACCTTTTCAACTGGTCACTGACATCTGGAGCAGCTTGCTATACTGTAATAAAATAACTGACCTGTTTCTACCATTTGGGAATTCAGATTCACTTTTCTTGGAATTTCCTAAAAGTGGCTAGATCCCTAGAAGGGAAAATACTAAAATATATGGCAGGAGATGAACTTGATAGTATAGTACACAATCTGGGTTTCTAAAATACTCACAACTAATGTCTGCGATCTTCCAAGTTTATGTATGAACACTGCAAATAAAACCATATTTATATCAATCAAACCTGTTTGTTTTAGCTACCAAAATGAATTGTTTATCAGCATCTGTGAAAAATGTTCAACTATCACCAAGGAGTAAATATGTAACATTTGTTTTAAAAAAGTGGCCAGACATGGTGGCTCACACCTGTAATCACAATATTTTGGGAAGCCAAAGTGGGCTGATCACAAGGTAAAGAGATGGAGACCATCCTGGCCCAAATGGTGAAACGTTGTCTCTACTAAAAGCACAGAAATTAGCTGGGCATGGTAGCACATGCCTGTAGTCCTAGCTACTCGGGAGGCTGAGGCAAGAGAATTGCTTGAGCTTGGGAGGCGGAGGTTGCAGTGAGCCAATATCATGCTACTGCACTCCAGCCTGGGCAACAGAGTGAGACTTTGTCTCAAAAAAATAAAAATTAAGAAATTTAAAATGTTTTACAATTAAGAAAATACCTGAAATAAGGCATATTAGTATAAGAATATATGTTCAGGTGTGTAACAGAGGAGAATTATAACATACAATATAAATTAGGAAAATTTTTATTTTTTATTTCAATGTATATATAAATAGCACCAATATGTCGTGTATGGATTTCCTTATAATTATATATTGTATTTATCTATAAACATGTCAATATATATTAATATAGAAATGAATGATTTCTTAGTGCTGATAAACTTTATAGATCTATTAATAGTTTAATAGTCTTTAGTGAGCTTACAATTTGAATATTTGTATGAAATATAAAACATGAAGTTTTGAAAAACACACAGTGTTCTGAGAACCAAAAATATAATTGTTTTTCAAAGATTTAAATTTTTGGCATATCATGTGATTGTCTTCTCAAGTAGAAATCTATAAAATATATTATAATCTTTGTTTTAATTGCTTTATTACTTCTTACAATTAAATTCACTGTAATAACCCACAATAAAGTAGATTTCTGGAAATTTCAGTCATTAAAAACCATAGCATGAAACAAGGAAAAAAAGTACAAATTATTGTAAAAAGTCTCCGTTCTTTACTCCATTGAAATAATCATCTAACCTCATATTAGAAGCCAATCTTATATAATGAATAATAAATTAAGGTAGTAATTATAATGTCTTGATAATGTCAAAGTAAATAGAAGTGATTTTTAGACTACAATGAGGATTGCTTAATAAAGTAAGAGAAAGGAACGAAAGTTATAAGTTCAAAAATGGTGGAGTTGAAGCAGTTAGCAGATGAAAGTGGTGGGAGTTTCTAGAAGCTGATAATGTGAGGAAGAGGTAGGTGACTATCAGACAAAAGCCACACTGTTTAAATTATTAAAATTAATATTTTGTTATAGGACATGTTTTTCTCCATATTTTAGCCAAGCCAGGCCTTTTACCTGTCTTTGACAACTGCTTCTTTCCAGTCCCTACCTCACTACATGGTCTCAAACTTCCTTCCTTAGAAATAAAGTTTATTCCAGGCATAATTCTGCACCAATTGTTATCTGGGCATAGTGGCTCATACCTGTAATCCCAGCACTTTGGGAGGCCAAGGTGGGCAAATCACAAGGTCAGGAGTTCGAGACCAGCCTAACATGCTGATACCCCGGCTTCTAGTAAAAATACAAAAATTAGCCAGGTGCAGTGGTGCATGCCTATAATTCCAACTACTCAGGAGGCTGAGGCAGGAGAATCACTTGAACCTAGGAGGCAGAAGTTGCAGTGATCCCAGATCGTGCCACTGCACTCCAACCTGGGCCACAGAGCAAGACTTGAAAGAGACAGACAGACAGACAGAGAGAGAGAGAGAAGGGAGGAAGGGAGAGAGGAAGGAAAAGAAAGTGTATTCCAGGCAGAATTGTGTAAAAATCCCCAAGTCAAAGAATAGATTCCATCATCTCACAGTAGAGAAACCAGTCCATGCAGATAAAGGCAGATATCAAGGAATAATGCCTCTGCTGATGTATTTTATCTGACAAGTAAATTATAGTACTTAAGATGCTTTCAAGCTTGATACCTCATCCTAACACAAAATTAGAAACACCTCTTTTTCATCATCATCAATTGACATCACCCAGTTTCAATTCAATGCTGGGGTAAATGGCATGATGATGGCAGGTGGCATAGACAGTTATATAACCCTCGATACCCCAAAAAGCTAATGCAAGCATAATAGTTTATTAGAGCTCCTATAACAGAGTATACATACTGTGTGGCTTAGATGACAGAAACTTAATTCTCACAGTTTTGGAGGCTAAAAGTACATGATCAAGGTGTCAGGAGTTTGGGAGTTTGGTTACTTCTAAGACCTCTCTCTTTGGCTTGCAGATGGCCACTTCCTGTGTCCTCACAGGAACTTTAATGCAGCTACTCCCCTCATGTCTCTATATGTGTCTAAATTTTCTCTTCTTATAAGAACCACTGGACAGACTGGATTAGGCCTACTTTAACTGTGTCATTTAAACTTAGTCTCCTCTTTAAAGGCCCTGTCTCCAAATAGAGTCATTCTGGTGTGACTCCAGATCCCAATAGCCCTCTTCATTACATTCTTAGGTGGTAATGATGTAGACTCACCAAACTAGTTACCCATTAACTTGGAAATAGGCATTGTTCCAGGTGTGGGCATGATATCAATCAAAGGCCACTCCAAAGCCTCCAATTTGTATTTTGTAAAATGGAGTTGAAGTTTTGGGGTCATGGAATTCTAATGCATGATGATCATTTGTTGCTTCCATTTCTCTCACCCTATAGAGAAAGCCTTTCTTTAGTAAGAGGGAATAAGATACACACACATATGGAATAGAAACAATAATGAATTGAGATAGAGAAGAAGAAATGAATAGAGGAAGCAAGGCAGGAAGGGCAGGCAGTAGAGAAAGGAGAAATTGAAATCCTGATTTGTGTCTCCAGATTAAGTCAAGTCTAAAACTAGTTGAGTGCTGGTAAATAATTAGCAACTAGATCTCTCATAAAAAAAAAAAAAATCCTGAATGTGTGATTGTGTTTGTTGATTTCTGTGGTGTGAACACTTCCAAAAAGACTGATTTCAAGCTATTTATGTTCCATGAATGACTGCGGAAATGGAGGAGGTGCATAGTAACACATCATTATTTTCACCATTCAGACACAATATAGATGTAAATTACTTCAAGACAACAGACAATAGCAAAATCTAGTAAGGTAAGTATAAACTGATGGGATTTGATTACTTATTACCTTGTCCTTTGACTGTTGACATGGAAATAAGAAAATTCTTTATAAAGGCATATATCTATTATATATACACTGACTGCACATATGCACAGGAAGGTAATGGAGTCTACTGGATAAAACATTCATATCATCATTATAGAAGTATTTTAGTATATTTTATTTTCAAAAAAGAAAAAAATTGGAACATGATTTTTTCATTTGCCACTTAACTGTTCTGTGTCATAAAACACAGATAACTTTGATTCCATTCCATAAAATAAACATTCCTTGGAAAATAACTCTATTTGTGATACTAGGCTAGGTATGAAATGGGATCTATGTCGTCATAAAATTCATGGGAACAAATTCACTCTAGCTGCATATGTAAGAATATAGCTATATTGGAATTACAGAGATATGAAGTAGAAGACATCTCTTTATGTATCAAAATAGATTTTTGTTATTTTAAAGAAATTCAAATGTATTATTTGAAGGCACAAATGCAACTTAGGAATAGGGAATTAAAAATTTTAAAGAGCAGGAAAGGAAGAGAAAGACAGTGATAGAGGGGACAGGGAGATATAACTTGAATCATGTAACAGCTATTGAGTGCTTCATGGTAAACAGGCCCAAGAGAAAACTGCCACAGAGATCTGCCATTCTGAGAGTATTTGTGAAAGACTGAGCCATGGGAAAATGCCAGGAGCAGAAGTGCTGGAGGTTGAGATTCTGCAGTTTGACCTGGTTGTGTCTACCTAATACTTCGGGAAAAATTTAGGCAAGGTGCCAAGGGAAGCAGCAGCAACAGCATAATTAGAAAAGGAAGAGGTTGTCTACTTGCAACACCGACAATGGTTAAAGTCTCAGCTGTCAGCCAAGCAAAAAGAGTTTACGTATGTGTAGCAAAATGTTCCATTTCTTACAATGGCCATGAATTGACTTGTGACATAAAAGTCAGGATAACAGTGAGAGAAAAATGGAAAAGTGGTATCTTTACATTTTAAATATTTAAAAGGATACCATTGGTGGAAGGTGTTATTGTGGAATAAAAAGTGCTGGCTTTGGAGACAGATTGTCTGCATAGGATTCAGGGCTCATCAATGGGAACATGGGAATCTTTCCATGACTGAGGTTCCTCCTTTGTAAATTGGATAGCCCCTACAACTTGAGTTATTGTATGATTAAATACATATAAGGTACACATTAAAAATTAGCTCTTTGTTCCAAGTACTTCTGTGTGGATAGCTGACTGAAACATTTAAACTGGAGTGTAATATAAGCTAGAAGGGTTAGTAAAGAATCATGTAACTTCATTTTCCTGGAAAAGTGAATTATGAATATGTGAGGTGAAGAGTGGGAATGCAGGTGGATTGGATAAAACAAAGGTAGAGAGAGAAGTACAGGAGTCCAAGAATGTAGGAATCTAAACCAGAGAGGAAGACCTGATAAGTAACTAAAACCAAGGTCTGAAGAGATCAAGCCATAAACAAAGGGATATTACATAGCTATAAAAAATAACATGTCCTTTGTAGTGACATGAATGCAGCAGGAAACCATTATCCTAAGCAAATTAATGCAGTAATAGAAAACCAGATACTTCATGTTCTCACTTATAAGAGGGAGCTAAACACTGGGGACACATAGACATAAAGATGAGTACAGTGGGTACTGGGGACTGCCAGAGGGAGGAGAGAGGAAGGGAGCCAAGGACTCAAAACCTACCTATTGGGTACTATATACTCAGTAACTTCATGGTGGGATTATCTGTACTCCAAGCCTCAGCATCACACAATATACCCATGTAACAAACCTGCATATGTACCCCTGAACCTAAAACAAAAGGTGAAATTATAAAAAGAAATGAAGGTGAAAGCTAGACACATCACCCTAGAAAATGAAGGCCAAGTTGGAAAGGAGGTGGGCTATGAAATCAGTAATTTAACTAGATATTAAGAAGTCATGAATTTAACAGTTTCAGAAGAGATGGATTTCTCTAGTAATAAAAATGGAGGTTAAAAAAAAAACAAACTAAATAGCTTTGAGGTTGGAGCTAGAGATGAAGAGCCAGGTGGAAAAATAGATCCAACAGCATTCAGAAAGAAGGGCTATAACCATAAAATGGAAGAGACGTTGTTGAATAGCACAGATTAACAGAATAAACATGCATTCCTTAAATTTCTACACACTAGAGCAAAGCTTGTATATGTAATACAAACACATGTTGAAAACCAAATGATAGAAGTGACTTTGTTGGAAGAATATAAAGAGGCTAGGATGACAGTCAAAGGGATTATCTCTAAAGAAAAATAAATGCAACAACAACAAAATTGTCTCTCAGTGGTGTGGTTGCTGCCTCTCAACGGTGTGATATCCAATGCACTCATAAGGAGTATAAAAGGAGGGAAAAGGAGGTTGAGAGGTGTGGAGGAGGACAGAGAATAGGATGGTATTTTATTATGTTTTTTCTTCGGGGGGGGGGTGTCAGGTACCTCATCTACATGTTCAAAAGGATTAAAAAGTATAAAGATAACTCCCACTCAAATATCAACAATAATGTTTACAAAGAGGGGTTGTCAAGTTTCTAAAACAATCCCAGGACATAGTAAACCCTCTACAGATATTTGATGAATGAAGGAGCAGCTAAAAACTCAATTTAATGCTGTATCTTAGGAAACTCAAAAAGTAAAGACAGGAAATTGTCACAGGGCTACTGCTTCTGTTCTATATGAATACGAGCAGGAAAAACAAACCAAAAAATAAATCAAGAGAATAAAAAGAGGTTCAAGACATGCCATTTAAAAAAACTCAAAAGTGCCTCTATTCTAGTGGTTTTCAAAGTGTGGTATGTGGTTGCTAGGAGTCCTCAAGGCCTTCCAGGGGACCATCAAGTCAAGACTATTTTCACAATATTATCTGAGCTATTATTTTCCTCCTCCTCTGTGTTCACATTTCACTGATGTTGTTGGAATAATGGCCAGTAAAACTGTTGATGCTTTAGTCCTAATTATGGCCATGGCACTGGACTGTCCTAGCTAGTGCTCAACAGCAACAAATTTACTATTATGTAAGTAAATAGGCAATACATAAATACAGTTCCATTAAGAATGGCCTTATTAAACCAGTAACAAAGATACTTTTTTAAAAACATTAGCCCTTGCATAGGGTTAATAGCATATTAAAAAGCTAATATGCTATGTGACAAAATGAGAAGGCTACATAGAACTCTTGTGTGATTATTTGGGAATGTGAGCAGATCTAGCCATATTTCTTCATCAAATTCCATCTTACTTTAATTTTATTTTTTTGAGACAGAGTCTCTTGCTCTGTCGCCCAGGCTGAAGTGCAGTGGCTCAGTCTGAAATCTTCATCATTTGCTAGGTAGGACATGACACAGGAAAGGCTAAAAACAATCTTGATCATACCATTCCCATTTACATATAGGTATTTAAGGGTGGATGATGATGATGATGATGATGATGATGATGATGACAGACGGAGTCTTGCTCTGTCACCCAGGCTGGAGTGCAGTTGTGTGATCTTGGCTCACTGCAACCTCCACCTCCTGAGTTCAAGCAATTCTCCTGCATCAGCCTCCCGAGTACCCAGGATTACAGGCGCCTGCCACCATGCCCGGCTAATTTTTGTAGTTTTAGTAGAGACAGGGTTTCACTATGCTGGTCAGGCTGGTCTCCAACTCCTGACCTCAAATGATCCACCCATCTCGGCCTCCCAAAATGCTGGGATTACAGGAGTAAGCCACCACATCAGGACTAATCTTTACTTGGAAAAATGACTGACAGAAAAATTGATAAATTAGATTTGAGCATCTGACAGATTTTTCTCAAAAATGAGTGAAGTAAGTTTGTTAATTCAAGGAAAACAGAATTATACTACCTGTTAAATTTAATAAACAGAATTATGCTACCTGTTAAATATAATTTAATAAAGTATAATAAATTATACTACCTGTTAAACTTAATAAATTTAATAAAGTTCAAAATTTCAAGCAAAAATAGAATTAGGAAAATATCTCTGCCACAGTAAACTTAATAGGTTATCAATAAAGACTTTGATGAAATCAGTGGTGATATTAATTAACAGGATTTGATATTGTATACTAAAATATGTCAGTATTTTTGAGATCTACATTATTCAGTGAACGCACATTTTCCAAATGATGAATGCATTGCTACAAAATCATTCATGAGTAAATATGCATTCAAATAGCACAGTAGACCTATGGATTTTAATTTAGTAGAGAGAAAAGTTTATTGATATGATTTCAGATTCTACATTGCAACTAAAACTTAAACTACTTATTGAGTTTGGTATAGTATCAAAGAAGATATTCACAATTATTTTAAAAGGTTATTGAAAAAATCCTCCCTTTCCAACTATGTATCTGTGTGACACTAAATTTTCCTCAAATACTTCAACAGAAACAAAGTACTGAAATACTTTGGATGAAGAGTCTTCTAATAAGATAGACATAAAGTAGATTTGTACAAGGGTAAAGCAACATCTTCTCATGAAATTGTTTTTGTTTTGAAAAATATAATTCTTCATGAAAATGTTATGTTACTATGTAATAGGCTTATTATTTAATATTACTATTTTAAATAATAAATATTTTTACATTTCCTAAGATTAAATTTCTGATACAGCAGACATCAATAAATACATCTCATATAGACAGAAGTTCTACAGGGCCCGCACTAATTTTCTAAGCGAAAGGTGTTCTTGAATTCAAAATGTATTAAGAATTAGTTCTCAAATCCTTGTAGCTCCCAATAAGGAAGAACCAGCAACTAGACCTTGGGCAGTTGATGGCTGAATTTATGAACTGCGTCTGCACCTGATTTTATATTCAGCTTCTTGACATTTTTTTTTTCCCCTGAGACATGGACTTGCTCTATTGCCCTGGCTGGAGTGCAGTGGTGCAATCACAGCTTACTTCAGCTTCTACCTCCCTGGCTGAAGTGATCCACTCACCTCAGTCTCCAAGTAGCTGGGACTACAGGTGTGTGTTACACCTCCTGGGTATTTTTCTATTTTTTTTTTTTTTTATATAGATAGGGTCTCATTATATTGTTTCAAACTCAAACTCCTGTCTCAAACTCCTGGGTTCAAGTGATCCTCCAGCCTTGGCCTGCCAAAGTGCTAAGATTACAGCTGTAAACCACCATGCCTGGCTTTATTTCTTTCAGGTTTTGACTTCCTATCTATAGCCTCATCTTTTCTAATACATATCACCTAAATGCCTGCCTCTACCACATTTTTTACTGTACCTGATGTTTGATATCTGCTCTCCCAGATCTTTAGATATTCAAATCTAAATTATCAGTTTTTCTGTCAGTCATTCTTCCAAGTAAAGATTAGGCCTGGTATAGTGGCTCATGCCTGTAATCCCAGCTTTTTGTTGTTGTTGTTTGTTTATTTATTAGTCTTGTATTCACCTTGAATTTCCATGTAGATCACATTTGCTTTAGATGGCTCTTCTAGGCAAGCAGAAAAAATATTATTTCTCAGCACCTGCCTGGCTGCCTACTATCTAAAAGGAGATATACACTTTGATCTACATTACTAAGAAGTTGCTGAAACTAATATTTTATTACTTTATATTCCCAAATTTTAGAAACATTTCTAAATAATAGAATAACACATAATATAAACTTTCCCATTTTAGTAAGCATATGAAATTTCCTCATATACAACTAAGATATATGTGATCAACATCCAGTAATTGTTATTTATAAATATTAATAACACAAATAACTACCATATTATAGGAAAAGCTGCTTTCTTGGTTTTTGGTCCCTCCTATAGGAGATGGTAAACATTGCGGACATACCATATTTTCTTTGTAATGACTATACTTCAAATATTTTGTGGTCACAAATACCATAGTCCTTTCAAGTAAAACAAATAACCTATGGAAAAGCAGGTTTAGAAATTGTGTACAGTAGCACCAAAACCCTAAAGCACGCTGTTTAATGATCCCTAGATAGAGTCTGGGCTACATCACTATAATGAATCTACAAACATGGCATCATGCAGCATTCTTAAAAATCTCACCATGGTATTTAGAGAGATGACCCCTAGGTTTTTCCTAAGGGATTTTGTAAAGTTGCAATAATTGCAATTTGATAGTAACTTCTCCAGAAGCATCTCATTAATGCCAGTGAAGGAGCCTTATTCATTTTACTGCAGCCCTGCCTATTTACTCTTTGACTTTGTTTTCACAATCCTTAGCTGGTATAAAGGAAACAAATTAAAAAGAAAATAAAATTAGAGATGACACTCCTATGTATTTCCTCAAGAAGAGAACTCAAAGCTGTCAGAATAGCTAAAGGAAAAAATATTTAAGCTATAAATACATGTATTTGTTTGAATACTATATTTTATAAGTGATAAGGTAACAAAATGAGGTGACAAGTACAAACGTTTCCCCTTGGGCAATAATTTTTCTGACTTCACTTGGCCTACATTGCCACAGAGAAAATCTGGAGAGCAGGCATCTAAATGCAGCTTACTTGTAATGCTGCACCTGTTTGTATGAAAAAGGACTGCATCTGGAATGTTAAACTTTTCACAGCAAAGCTAATATTAATTGATATTTAGATGCTTATAAACTAATCATCTAAATGTGGAATAGTAATGAGTCTTGTGGTCTGGAAATAAAACAATCTAAAAATATTAGATGCGTATTGAAGACATAAATAGCTCCTTAAATAAGCTTGTAATCCCTACTTGTGCATATGTAAAATTATAGCTGTGGAAAAATGATACAGGTCATCAACTATCTTGTTATTTCTGGAAAATATATGGTGCTTGTTGGAAAAACAAACAATATATTTGGTAACATTTAAACAATTTAAATGTTTTGAGAAACAACTGAGTACATTTCTGACAAAAAGATTTCAGTTGGCTTTAATTCAGTGAATTTTACCTGACAGTGCCCATGGAAGCAAAATTTTGCAATTAACTTCCTCTATTATGTGGGGAAAGCAATTATTATGTACAACCAAGAGTAAATGAGGAGAGGAGTTACTAAGGAGATTACAAGCTGTCTCTGAGTCAACTCATATAAACCATCCATATCCTAAATCTTCTTGATGAGATAAAAGCAGATCTTGGAATCAAGATTAGTTAGAAACCAGTTGTTTTAGTGTTCATTCTCCATTTGGACTAGTATTTAAGAAAAAAAAGAATCTGAGGCCTTTTATTAAGCAGAATTAACCCATGTAGTTACTGAAACAGAGAAACAGGTACCAGGAGAAGCAAAAATACTATATTTATTGGTTTTTTTTTTCAATATGAGAATATTACAGTTAAAGCAAGAGAGTTTCAAATATTCCCTTGAACTATTCCTTTGATTTTGAACTTGGAAAGATACTACTGGTAAGGGTGAAGCTAAGTATGCTTTTAGTGTACATTATTTTGCTTTGTAGCATAGAAGAAGGAAGGACATATATGCTCAATGAAGAAGCTACTCAATGAAAGCTTTTAGGATAGAAAATAACCAAAAAACAGGGTTATACATTTCTAAATACAAGATTAATCTGGATCTGTTGCCTATAAAAAAGACACTTTACCTATAAAGACACACATATACTGAAAATAAAGGGATGAGAATAATATATATTTCATAGCAATGGAAAAATAAGCAGGAGTCACTATACTTGTGTTGTAAAAATAGATTTCAAGACAAAACCTATAAGAAGAGACAAAGAAGGACACTATATAATGATAAAAGACTCAATTTAGCAGGAAGATATAACAACTTGAAATATATATACACCCCACATGGGAGCACCCAGATATATAAAGAAAATATTCTTAGAGCTAAAGACAGAGATAGGATCCAATACAATAATAGCTGGCGAATTCAACACCCCACTTTCAGCAATGGACAGATCTTCCAGACGCAAAAATAAAGGAACTCCAGACTTAATCAGTATTATAGACAAAACAAATCTAATATTTATTTACAGACCATTTAATCCAAGAAATACAGAATACACATTCTTTTCCTCAGCACATAGATCATTCTTAAAGAATAGAATACATTCCAGGTCACGAAACAAGTCTCAAAACAGTCAAAAATATTAAAATAATATCAAGCATCTTCTCTGAATACAATGAAATAAAAACAGAAATTAATAGCAAGAAGAATTTTGGAAACTATAAAAACAAATGGAAATTAAACAATATGACCCTGAATGGCCAGTGGGTCAAATATGAAATTAAAAAGAAAACTAAAAAATTTTTGAAACACATAATAGTGAAAACACAACATACCAAAACCTATGGGATACACTGAAACAGTAAAATAGGGAAGTGTCTACATGAAAAAAGAAGAAAAACCTCAAATAAACAATCTAATGATGAATCTTAAAAGACAAAAATGCAAGAGCAA
Organism: Cebus imitator; assembly: GCF_001604975.1. Lineage (NCBI taxonomy): Eukaryota > Metazoa > Chordata > Mammalia > Primates > Cebidae > Cebus > Cebus imitator. The sequence goes on from NW_016107796.1 coordinate 247,967, forward strand.
CCTAACCAAACATTAGTAGAA
>NW_016107796.1:248070-255262 GCF_001604975.1 Cebus imitator
AGAAATGTCACCACAGAAATTCGAAGGATCATTAGTAGCTACTATGAGCAGCTATATGTCAACAAATAGGAAAATGTAGAAGAAATGGACAAATTTCTAGATATATACAATTTACCAAGATTAAATCAAGAAGAAATGCAAAACCTGAACAGACCAATAACATGTAACAAGATTCAAGCTGTAATAAAATCTCTCCCAAAATAAAAGACCAAGACTTGATGGTTTCACCGTTGAAGTCTACCAGATATTTAAGGAAGAACTAATACCAATCCTATTCAAACTATTCTAAAGAGGAGGAGGGAATATTTCATAACTCATTCTATGAGGCCAGTGTCACCCTGATAACAAAACCAGACGAAGACACATCAAAAAAATGAAAACTACAGACCAATGTCTCTAATGAATATTGATGCAAAAATACTCAAAAAAAAAAATACTAGTTAACTGAATTAACAATGCATTAGACACATAATTCAGCATGACCAAATGGTATTTATTCCTGGAATGCAAGAAGGGTTCAACATACATAAATCAATCATCATATCAACAAAATGAAGAAGAAACATCATATGATAATTTTAATGAATGCTGAATAAGCATTTGATAAAATTCAACATTCGTGCCTGATAAAAACCCTAAAAAATCTGGAGGTTATAGAAGAAACATGCTTCAAAATAATAAAATCCATATATGACAGACTCATAGCTAGTATCATACTAAATGGGGAAAAACTGAAAGCCTTTCCTCTAACATCTAGAACATGAGAAAGATGCCCACTGTCAATACTGTTATTCAGTATAGTACTGGAAATTCTAGCTAGCACAATCAGACAAGAGAGGATATAAAGGACATCCAAATTGAACAAAAGGTAGTCAAATTATCCTTGTTTGCATGATGCTATCTTACATTTCGAAAAATCTAAAAACCCCATAAACTATTAGAACTGATGAACAAATTTAGTGACGTTGAAGAATACAAAATCAACATACAATAATTAGTAGCATTTCTGTATGTGAACAGTGAACAATGTGAAAAAAGTTTTAAAAATCCCATTTATAATAGTCACACATAAAATTAAATACTTAGGAATTAACAAAAAAATGTGAAAGCTCTCTATGATGAAAACTATAAAACGCTGGTGAAAAAAAATTGAGGAAGACATCAAAAAATGGAAAAAATATTCCATGTTCACGGATTATAAGGATCAATATGGTTCAGTACAGATTCAATGTACTCCCTGTCAAAAGTCCAATGACATTCTTTAAAGCAATAGAAAAAAAAATCCTAAAATTTATATAGATCCACAAAAGACTGAGAATAGCCAAAGCTATCCTAAGCAAAAATAACAAAACTGCAGGAATCATATTACCTGACTTCAAATTATACTACAGATCTGTAATAACAAAAAGAGCATAGTACTGGCATAAAAAACAGACACACAGACTAATGGAACAGAACAGAGGACTCAGAAACAAATTCACGCACTTATAGTGAACTCATTTTTGACAAAGGTGCCAAAAATGTATACTGGGGAAAAGACAGTCTCCAATAAATGGCCCTGGGAAAACTGGATATTTATATGCAGAAGAATGAAACTAGAACCCTATCTACCACTCGTATAGAAAAATAAATTCAAACTGGATTAAAGATTTAAATTTAATGCCTCAAACTATAAAATTGCTACAAGAAAACACTGGAAAAAATCTCTTGGGCTTTGGTCTGAGTAAAGATTTCTTGAACTACACCCCACAAGCACAAGTAACCAAAGCAAAAATGGAAAAATGAGATCACATCAAGTTAAAAAGCTTCTGCATAGCAAATGATACAACCAACAAAGTGAAGAGACAACCCACAGAATGGGAGAAAATATTTGCAAATTATCCACCTGAAAAGGAATTAATATCCAAAACATATAAGGGGCTCAGACAAATCTATAGGAAAAAGTCTAATAATCCGATAAAAAATGGGCACAAGATTTAAATAATTTCTCAAAAATGGGCATACAAATAGCAAACAAGTTCATGAAAAGGTACTCAACAACACTGATCAGCAAATAAATGCAAATAAAAACTACAATGTGATATTTATCTCACCTCAGTTAAATGGCTTATATCTAAAATACAGGCAATAACAAGTATCGGTGAGGATGTGGGAAAAAGGAAACCCTTGTACATGGTTGGTATAAATGTAATTTAGTACAAACACTATTGAGAGTTTGGAGGTTCCGCAACAAACTAAAAATTGAGCTGCCAGAAGATCCAGGAATTCTGCTGCCCAATAGAAACTATAGGTCCAATAGCCCAATAGAAAGGAACACAGTATATTGAAGACATATTAGCACACTTATGTTAGTTGCAGCACTGTTTATAGTTGCAAAGATTTGGAATCAAAATAAGTGTCTATCAACAGATGAGTGGATAAAGAAAATGTGTACAGATACGTAACGTACTATTCCGCCATTAAATAGAATGAGATCTAGTTATTTGCAACCACATGGATACAACTGGAGAGCATTATGTTAAGTGAAATAAGCCAGGCACAGAAAGACAAACATCGCAGGTTCTCACCTATTTGTGGTATATAAAAATAAAGTCAATTGAATTCATGGGCATAGAAAGCAGAAGGATAGTTATCAGAGGCTGGGAAGGATAAAGTGGGGCTATTGTGGGGGAGGGGGAGATGGGAATGGTTAAAGGGTAGAAAAAATAGAAGTAATGAATAAGACCTACTATTTGATAACACAATAGGGTGCCTATAGTCAATAGTAACTTAATTGTACATTTTAAAATAATTTAAACAGTGCAATTGGACTTTTTGTAACTCAAAAGATAAATGCCTGAGGGGATGAATACCCCATTCTCCATGATGTAATTACTTTACGCTGCATGCTTGTATCAAAACATCTCATGTACCCCATATATATACCTGTATGTACCCACAAAAATAAAAAAAGCATAATTAGAGCTAAATACTCCTAATCTATTTCTATGATTCTTCTGCTTTAAATATATGACCTTCTAGAAAAATAAGGGAAGCTATTAATTTCAAATGATTTAATCTCCCCACCAGTGCAGCCTTGCAAAAATGCTGAGCTATCTGATTATGTCATTTCTGTATTACTGTTTGTAACATTTTTATTAATGTATTCCTGTTTATAACATTTTCATTTTAGTCTCTTAAAAAGTGGCATGAACAAATTTCTTTGCATTAAGAAAAATATTAAACTGTAACAACTAATAGAAAAATGTAAATCACAACTACCTAAGGATTCCTTATAGGCTACAAATCTAATTCCTACTTATAAAATTGATGCCAGCAGTTTATATATGAAATAATATATCTTTTTAAAATTTTATGCCTTTAATTTAGCTTCTCTTGCAAATGTTCAAAGTACTTTAATTCCATCACATTGCTCAAAGATATATGCTTCCCTAGGACATTTTAAAACTGTAAAATCTCATGTAGGGCTTCAGATGGATTCAAATGTTGCATTTCTTTCTTGAGTCTCAGATTTAACCATAATCCAGTTAACAATGGGTAAGGAAAAATGTTATTTTGTTTCCGAGTTGCTTGAGAGGGAGAGAGAGAGAGAGAGAGAGAGAATCTTGCTTTAATCAATGCCCTATCCTAAGAGACTTGAAAACATTTAATCGTGTTTAATACCCAAAAAGTCATTTCTAATTCTACATTATCTCCTTTCTTGTTTTGTCTGCCAATGAAGGGGGAAGAGAAATATGAAGTTTCTTTACTCTTCTACGGCATCAAGAACTCTCACGACATACATTATGAAATACGAACCAAAGTCTAAACATAACAACACCAAGTCATGTTTACCAAATTTGTAAATCAAACTAAGATATCTTATTAAAAGGACTGAAAGAACTGAAGCGTATCTCCTCAAGGATGCATCAAGAAATGCTAAAATTATGCATGCTCGCTTGAAAGACTGACAATTTCTGCCACAGCATTCTAAGACACACCAATTCATAAGCAGGGCGCTGCACGGATAAGCCATTGTGTTAATCAATAGAAAAGGAAAAGGTTACATTGTCAAGTTTCATTTGTATTGTTGGTGGTGGTAACTATAGAACTCACATAAAGACTAGTCTTAGTGCCTTTAAATAAATCCATAGCATTTCAGAAAGGTGATGACGGAGGGAATAGAGATCTGGGAGGAGAGGAAATGATCCTAAAAAGGAGAATGAAAATTGGGGCTAAAGTTCCCTCCTCACCTTCCACGGAGATTGAGCAGGTACTTCTTCCAGATTACAAAATACAGAAGGATGTTAATTTACCACCTTCATATAGACAATAACACTCTAATGCTTTATGTCTAATAGAACATGGGCTTCCATGCCATTTTCTTCATGTTAAAATATTACCTTTAAAGTTATGTTTTCAAAGTTACATTTGATAATAAAAATGTACATGGAAGTTTGTTCAGCATTTTTGTTTTAAATTACATCACACACAGAGATAAAACATTTCAATTTAATATTAATTAGCCAAATGGATTATTAACATTCATCTTGATATGTATTTATGCTGGGGATTGTTTGATTTGCTAAAAGCTATGAATGCCGTATACACAGTGCAGAGAACTTGCATCCATATTGCAAAATCAGAATAAATTATCTCAAGTGTGGACTATTATCATAAAAAGACATTTCATACTTGCAAAAACACACATCACTTCCATCTGGTAAATGGTAACCACTAAAATATTTATAAATATCACATCATAATTTGCATGTCACACATGGTAGTGATATTTAATTTTTATGTCTCCCAATTAAAAGTAATTATGTATTGTATAATACACAGTTATCCATTTGTGTATCTAACAGGAAAATAAATGATTTTCTTAATATCTCCACAGGGATTACTTTCTCATCCTGCTGTGCAAATAATGTCAATATAATACTGGAGGAGGTAAAACACCATGGCTTTCTGAAGTTTGTTTGTGTTTGTTTTCAATAATGTAATAGAACAAATTGTTTCTAGACAGGTTTAGTTTCATAATTGCTGACCTCATATTTTATAACATGATTTGAATTGAATGCTTGAATACTGTGTAACACTTAGTTATCTCTCCTAGGAATAAAGTTTATAGTCAAATGACATATGTAAAAGAAGGAATTTGTCATAAATACCTTGAACAAGAACTTGAATTCACGGCTCAAACATAAATCATTCATTGTTTAATCACAACAACTAGATTGTTAATTTATACTAGAGCATGTATTTGCATGCAATTAAATAGATGATGAGAATAAATAAATCCTCATCTAAATCCATCTACTTTTTACCAAATAAAACATGGAAAGGCAGAGTATAATGGTATATTGGTATGCCACACCCCTTCTTAAATTAACTTCTGATTATGAAAGAAGTGATGAAATACCTTTGGCCATTTCTGATCACCAAAAGAAATATTTTCTTAGACTTTTATGCTTTTCATTTTATTTAGATAGAAATTCAGAACATAAAATTAAAATGTTAAACACTGAATAATTTTTCAAGGTTACATTTGATGAGTAAAAATGTACATGGACATTTTTTTTTTTACCTGCAGGGTACAAATACAGGCTACATCAAGAGCAGAATCACATACTCAGTACAGTTTTTCCATTTTTTTTGAAGGTAGTATTGAAATCAACCCAATAATCCCACAGAGAGTTGTTCTTGGGTAAACATAGAAATGGACTCTTTTGGTCATAAAGCTTGAAATTCATATTTGTTTTATTTGAGTTCCTTCCTCAGGAAAGGATACTCAGTCCTCTTAAAAAGTATCAAAGAACTGGCTGGGCACGGTGGCTCATGCCTGTAATCCCAGCATTTTGGGAGGCCGAGGCAGGTGGATTATGAGGTCAGGAGTTCAAGACTAGCCTGGCCAACATAGTGAAATCCCGTATCTACTAAAAAATACAAACAATTAGCTCGGCATGGTGGCATGTGCCTGTAATCCCAGCTATTCAGGAGGCTGAGGTGGAGAATCTTGTGAACTCAGGAAGTGGAGGTTGCAGTGAGCCCAGATAGCGCCATTGCACTCCCACCCAGTGTGAGACTCTGTCTCNAAAAAAAAAAAAAAAAAAAAAAAAAAAAAAAAAAAAAAAAAAAAAAAAAAAATTAACAAAGAACTGAAACTCAGCACATCATTGCATCCAGACAATGAAATGCCAAGCCCCTTGTTCATCAAGATTGTGTCGTTATCCTTTAGAGTTCCTGTTTTCTACATTTCTTCCCTGCTATAGAAAACCCTAGTTTTAATCTTTCAGGAGATGGATTTGAAACTGAGCTCCCATCTCCTCAGCTACAGCACCCAAATGAAGTCTTCTTCCTTGGCAATACTCCTAGTCTCAGTCATTGGCCTTCTGTGCAGGCAGCAGCAGGACCCAGACTGAAACCCTGTTTCAATAATCCTATTCCTTCCATTGTAAAATTTCCTCAAGCAATCCTCCCTTGAAGATTTTTTATTTTCTTTTGAAGAAGATTCATGCTTTACTATTTCAAAGATTCCTTTTCTATTCCCTCACCTATTAGATTATTACATTATATTTCGTTTACTATGGGACTATATTGTAGTCTGTGGTTTATCAAAGATTAAACCACGTCAATTAAGTGCATTTATATGGTTCATTTTAAATTAACACTTAACATTTTAAAGTGTGTGTGTGTGTCTTTAATTATGTTTGCTAGGCTAGGGCCATCTTTCTACTCAGCCTCCATGTTCTAATATTTCCTACACCAAAATCATTTTCCTTGATATTTCTGCCTCCTTATATTTTTCTAAAATAGAAATGGACATGAAAATAATTTGTAAACTGTAAAATATAATGGAGCAAATATTAGTTCATTCTTTTTTGGGGGGTTATTACTTATTCATTCAAATATGTATTAAGTAGCTGCTGTTTACCATGTATCATCCCAGTGGTTCTCAAAATGTGGTCTAAGGACTCTTAGTATTCATCAAACCCATTCAGCTTCTCATATGAGGTCAAAACAATTTTCTTAATAATACTAAGATGCTATTTGCTTTTTGAGACGGAGTTTCACTCATGTTACCCAGGCTGGAGTGCAATGGCGTGATCTCGACTCACCGCAACCTCCGCCTCCTGGGTTCAGGCAATTCTCCTGCCTCAGCCTCCTGAGTAGCTGGGATTACAGGCACGCACCACCATGCCCAGCTAAT
>NW_016107796.1:255327-276595 GCF_001604975.1 Cebus imitator
ACCCGCCTCGGCCTCCCAAAGTGCTGGGATTACAGGCTTGAGCCACCGCGCCCGGCCTGCCTTTTCATTCTCATTCTTCCATGACTATACAGTGGAGTATTGAACATTAGCTATGATGGCTAATAGAATGTGTGTTAGTATATTTCTCAATTTTAAAATTTTCTCAGTTTTAGTTTCCACTGTGCAAAAAATCAATAGCTATAATCCACATATACCAGAAGCCAGCAAACATTTTCTGTAAAGGACAATATTGCAAAGAGTTTAGGCTTGACCAACCATATGATCTCTGTCACTACTCAACTCTGTTGTTACATTGAGAAAACACCTATAGATGATATAAAAATAAATGGCTATAGCTCCGTTCCAAGAAACACGATTTACAAAAAGAAGACATTGGTTGTATTTGATTTGCAGGCTACAGTTTGCTGACCTCTTATGTAAATGAAAGCTCTTTTGGTCCTACATATTTTTTAAGAATATAAAGGGGCTGTGACACCAAGAACTTTCAAAACCACGATAGAATTATTCCACAATCAAATTAAGCCTGTGATCTGCTGTCAAGGAGTTGTCTAGAGGTAAAGTTAGATACAATATATTGGGATTCCCATTACATGGATAATGTGAAAGACAATATGAAGTCTGAAGGGGAGTGTATACATTCACTACCATTTAAAAAAATTAAAGGTTTATATGTATGCATACATTTATGTATGTAAATTGTAGGAAATGTACTGGAAGGAAATCAACACAGATGTTTATCCAAGTATTCTCAAATGTTTGTGGCTTCAGAATCATCTGGGAGTAAGAACTGGCATTGGTCCCACTTTAAAAATTCTTCTTATGTCTGTCATTAGGCTACAGCCTATGAAATCCACCTTTTCAACAGGACTTCATACAATTCTGATGCAGAAGGCAGTAAGTAAAACTAATGTACAGCCACAAACATATGAGAAACAGCATTATAAACATTATCTGTAGAAGTTTCTGAACCAGGACTTTCTCTGTACCAGATAGATAATATAAACAATTATAAACATGTTTTATAATATGCTTGCAGGGGTCTTTATGTACTGCTAGCTACTTTTAGCTTATCTGATTTCATTCTTCAGTTTCTTTATTCTCTTATGCAGTCTCCAAAATTAATTAGTGTATGCATACAACACTTAGATTTTCTTCCTCCTTCCTATCTTTGCTTTGGCACTTTGAGATACTTGCCCTATCTTCAACCTCATCTTCATTTGATATCTTCTTCTTCTTCTTTTTTTTTTTTAACCTCTTTCAGCTGCTTGTTGTATTTTTTTATTATTATTCTCAACCCTTGTATTTCCTCCTTGCAGTAAATTTTACTTTGCAGTGAGCCCTGCCATATGGTATTAAAATTATGTGATTCTTTGACATACCTCATCATTAAAATAAGGTGTGAGAAAAGTAGAGCTGTTTCCATCTTTGTTGTATTACAGAGTTTCTGATGCTCTGTAGGTATTCAGCCCATGCTAACTGAATTGAAGCAACAGGGCCTCATCATACATTTCCAGGGCAGAGTAACAGGGCAGTTTCATTTGATACATTACCCAGAGCTATGTTTTATTAAATCTCATTCCCAGAACATTCTGCACATGTCTTTTCACACCTTCTCATCCTTTATTCTCCATCCCCACCACGGAGGCCATGCATACCTAAATAAGTATTATAGGCCTCATTAAGATAAAAATGAAGCGTCCAGAAATCATACAAAGAAATATTAGTACATCCCAACCTACCTATAATCAAGTAGTTCTCTAAAGCCTTTTCTACATTTGAAATAATGTGTTTCGTTATTGAAAATCATTTGCTTAATGTCCCTCTTCTCTGATGCAACATAAGCTGCTTGAGGGTATAAAATGTGTCTGTCTTATTCATTACCATATTCCCAGAAATGCAGTACTTGGCTCATAAAAGACGTTTGCATACTGCCTGATTAAACGACTAAAATTCCCATTCCCTCATTTCTCCATCTCGTAAAAGGACTAATCTTTATGCCAGAATGTGGAGATCACCTATAGACAATATTCCACTGTGATAATGCCAAATGACAATACATAAGGCTTAACTGAATACAAAAGAAAATGAAAATAGAAACATTTAAAATGTTTATGGTGAAAAATGGTTTTCTTATGTCTTTGAGATACGAAATAAAATTCCGTTGACAAAACAAAACAAAATATATGAAATAAAAATCAAAAGAAAACCTCTCATATTATAGAAGAAAATATTGATGATATTCATTGGAATGGTAATAGCTTTCGACCTGGAACTAGCATTTGCTTCTTACATTGCAATATAAATATAAAGGTGCAGGGGAAATCCATTAAGTTGACACTGACAAGGAAAAAATCTTCTCTTAACCAACTTTAAGTAGACGTTACTCTGTCATAACTGACATTCTCAAATCAATGCTGTTAAAAAAAATGAATTTTGGACCTGATTTATTTGACATGAATCTATATGATTTCAACAGGTATCTGTAAAAACATCCTTTTAAAAAGCAATTTGTTTTCCATGTCATGATGGTTGCTCCTGCAGAAGTTAAAATGTGCTGGTGTTGGCTCAGGGATGCTCGTCACCCACAAAAAACTAACTGGAGGAAGATTCTAGGAGGCTTAGTGCTCTGCAGGAGTGTGTTGCCACAGCCACCAATAAGTTAACAGTGACAAGCTGCTGCCTAAAACTCTTCTTTATAACATCCAAGATTTTGAAAATAGTCCACTCTTTCAGTACGCTATTAATAAAAAGTCATAATACAATTTCGTTCTCAATTATCTAATATTTTAGGGTATGGGATATAATGGCCTTTAGAATTGGTTATGCTTTTATTCTTCATATGTAGCTGTTTATGTGGTGGTAAAAACTTGCATATGTTAGGTAGGGCATATATGATTACTCCTTGTGTCTGAATAAGGATATTTTAAGTAACTTCCTACCTAGAATTAAAGAAAGATCATTAAGTGTCATTCCTGAGCTACAGGGCAATAAGAAATAATTTGCTAAATTGTTTATTAACATTATTGCCATTGTTATGAGTAGATGAAAGAACAGATATTCATTCTTGACAGCCCTTGATGGGGTTTATAGTTGAAGTACATGTCTCAATACATCCCAGGGTCTTGTATAACTTTAGACTCTAATGTTCTTTATCAAAATCTCACTTGTATTATGCAATATTTATGAAAAACTACCAAAAGTCCATGTCAGATGATGTTATTACAGACTTCCACCACTCCTCTGGAAGTATGGTGACAGTCTACCTCTTGCCCTTGACTTAAACTGAACCATCAAGAGCTGTGAAGAGTTACCCTACATTGCTGTAGCTCCTGTTAGTACTCTTCATGCTGTGTTGAATTACCTTTATGTTTCTGGCTTGCACTAACATATACTTTAAGAAACAACTGCTGGACATGTCTTATTACATTTATTCTAGGGAATTTGTAAACATAACATCTACTGTATCTTTCAATACATCTTTTAAAATCAGTTATATTGACATTTCTCTATGACTTAATTAATGTGGCTTTTTTTTTTCTTATGGACACTATGAATACTGTAACTGTTAAAAGTGTGTTTATTACTATGTCTACTTGGATGCATAGAGAAAAAAGTGCAGGCAAATAATAGGACTAAATAGATTTTATTATTATTATTGTGATAGAGTCTCACTCTGTTGCCCAGGCTGGAGTGCAGTGGCATAATCACAGCTCACTGCAACCTCCACCTCCTATATTCAAGAGATTCTCCTGGCTGGGTGTGGTGGCTCACTGCTGTAATCCCAGAACTTTGGGAGGCCAAGGTGGTCATATCACCTGAGGTCGGGAACTTGAGACCAGCCTGGCCAACATGGTGAAACCCCATCTCTACTAAAAATACAAAACTTAGCCAGGCATGGTGGTGGGCACCCGTAATCCCAGGTATTTGGGAGGCTGTGGTAGGAGACTTGCTTAAACCCAGGAGGCAGAGGTTGTGGTGAGCTGAGATTGTATCACTGCACTGCAGCCTGGGCAAGAGAAGAAAACTCTGTCTCAAAAAACAAAACAAAACAAAAATAACAAAGAGAGATTCTCCTGTCTCAGCCTTCCTTCCAACTAGCTGGGATTACAGGCAGGCACTACCACATCTGGCTCGCTCTCTCTCTCTCTCTCTCTCTCTCTCTATATATATATATATATATATTTTTTTTTTTTGTATTTTTAGTAAAGATGGGGTTTCACCTCGTTGACCAGGCTGGTCTCAAACTCGTGGCCTCAAGTGATCAGCCCTCCTCAGCCTCACAAAGTGCTGGGATTACAGGCCTAAGCCACCACACTCGGGTTCATTTTTATTTACTAACCTTTCCTTGGTTTTTATTTTCTTAAGTTTATATTTATATTCTCGAAGTACCTTATTTTATCAATTTTTACATATAAAGCATATTAATAGAATTTATAGCCAATATTAATATTTATTACATCCTTTTTATACACTAATCATTGCTGAAACACTATTTTATGCACTATATCATTAATCATCAGAGCCATGTTAAGATGTAGGTAGCAGTTATGTTCTATTTACTTATTTGTATTTATTTATTCATATAGATATATAATTTATTTATTTATACAGCAAGATGGGGTCTTGCTCTTTCTCCCAGGCTAGAATGCAATGGCGTGATTTTTCCACATCCTGTCCAGCACGTTGTTTCCTGACTTTTTAATAATCGCCAATCTAACTGGCATGAGATGGTATCTCATTGCGGTTTTGATTTGCATTTCTCTAATGACCAGTGATGATGAGCTTTCTTTCATGTTTGTTGCCTGCATAAATATCTTCTGACAAAAACAAGCAATAGGGAAAGGATTCCCTATTTAATAAATTATGTTGGGAAAACTGGTTAGCCATATGCAGAAAACAGAAACTGGACCCCTTCCTTACACCTTATAAAAATTAACTCAAGATTGATTAAAGACTTAAATGTATAACATAAAACCATAAAAACCCTAGAAGAAAACCAAGACAATAACTTTCAGGACATAGGTATGGGCAAAGACTTCATGGCTAAACACCAAAAGCAATGGCAACAAAAGTCAAAATTGACAAATGGGATCTAATTAAACTAAAGAGTCCCTGCACTGCAAAAGAAACTATCATCAGAGTGAACAGGCAACCTACAGAATGGGAGAAAATTCTGCAATCTACCCATTCTGCAAAGGTCTAGTATTCAGAATCTCTAAGGAACTTAAACAAATTTACAAGAAAAAAAAATTTCATCAAAAAGTTGGCGAAGGATATGAACAGACACTTGTTTTTTTCTTTTAGTTACTTACACCTGTTTTAACATTTACTAAAACAGAGCGTAAAATTTGGAAAAACAATGTTTTTTAATCTTAACTTCTTACCAAATTCACACAAGAGAAAAAAGAAAAATGTAAAACTTCATTAGTTAAGAGTTAATTGAGGTGAGAAAGTTATCATCTGTAATTAGTTAGAAGCCAGAAATGTAGGGCATTTTTTATAAACAGATATGAATTTATTTCCTTCAGGGCTATAAAGCAACATAAACTAATTATTAACAAATACTGCCAAATAATCGTTGTGACAAATCTACTTCAATTAAGCAAGAAGAGACACATAATTAGCACACTATTCTATACAAGTGCTCTAGTAGACTGCTTAGACAAACCTGTTTTCTTAAATAAGTTTCTTCTTAAGTTCCTACCTAACCCAATTAAAACTATTAATTTACTAATTCTATCAAAGGTAATTTTCCTACATATCTCTATAATAAAATCATTATGAAATATTAATGATTTTAATTTAATAAACTTAGTTATCAGTGACTGGTAGAAGAATCAAAGCAGATTTAGGTACTAAAATGAGTATAGTCCTATTTCGATTTTAGCAACTCAAATGTAATCTGCTTTGCTTTTATTTAGGAAATAATCCTTTACTAATATCACCAACTAATTGAGGAATTTTAGGGGAATACAGTTTCTCAGGCTTTTTAGTTGGAGATTCAAGTCAAGGAAGCCTAGCAGGAAGTTTATGAAATTGAATACCTAATAGGAATTCTTGCATATCTATTAATGTGATAATTTGGGGAAATTTAGACATTGTCAACATTCAGAGTTTACTGTCAAAATTGGCTACTGAGCTATAGATTCGTACCAAACAAATGACTTGAAACCATATTCCTGCAAGTTTAAAACAGAAGGAAAACAGTCAGCAATATAACAAGCTCAATTTTAAATAATTTGAAACATAAAATAGCAAACTAGATTTATTTTAGTTAAAAGGAAAGTGCTTATATCCATATCTTCATATATCATTCATTCAGTCATTCATTCTTTAATTCATTGAGTGTTTACACTGCTTTGCACCTTCTTAAGGGTATCAGATGTGACAATTAAGTGTGGGTCACTGCAATTAAAGGGCTTCTCAGAAATATTGGTGTCTTGGCTGGGGAAAAAATCATATTTAAGATAATATGATTAAAAGCTATTTAGCATTTAAACAAAGTCCAGTAGTGTGAAGATACTATCAAGAGGGTAGAAGATCGGGTCTTGAGGAGGTGGGGTGGTGGAAGCAGCAAAGGGCTTCTTGGAGACAGTAACATTAAAAGGAATTGGGAATATGTTTAACAAATAAAAACAGAAGAGATATGGTAATAAAAATTGACTCCCTCCATTTATTTTTTTTTAATTTCACAATCCCTTTACACTGCTAAAAACTATAGAGTTCTCCAAAGAGTTTTGTTTACGTGGATTATATCTGTTGATGTTTATTACACCCAAAATTAATATGATAATTTCAAATATAGATATGCTTATTCATTCATTAATAAATTCATTAAACATTATATAAATGATAAATATTTTTTGAATAAATATCAATGGTTTTAAATAACACAGAACAGTTGAATGGCCTAACACTTGCAAATCCCTTGGTATTTGACTTAATATGAGTAAAACTGGATTCTTACATCTGCTTTTCTACTCCATTTGTTAAGAAACATATGGAATGAAATATAAAGAAAGCCCAACTTTACACAGGAATGTAACTTGAGAGGAGATGAGTATTTCAATAGCCTTCTCATCTAATTTTGGATATTTCTGATAAAACATAAAAACTCCTCTGTCAGTTAGAATATGGAATCTGAAACATATCAATGAACTCTTCTCAATGAACTCGTAGTATCTGGAGGCCACACCATGAGAACACTTGAATATAAAGGAAACAACATTAGATCAGTAAAAACAATTACCAATCTATAAAATCAGATTGCCTAAGTCTTTCCATTTTTTACATGAAAAGCTCATGTTGCAATACTTGACATTTTAAACCAACTGATTTTCAAATCAACATAAAGTTTTGTACAAAAGTACTAAAGTAATTTAAATATGTTGATTATTTTAATAAGTATTTATAATTATTGTATAAATTATAACACTCAAAGCTAGAATAATGTAATGCAAGTAGTCTAGTAAACTTAACTTCTATGATTCATGCATTTGACATATATTTATTAAGAGCCTTCTAAGTCCTAGGTACTATTGTGGATACTGAACATACTATATTGAATAAAACAGACAAAAATCACTCATTTTTGGAACTTATATTTCAGTGGGAATTACAGACCACAAACAAGATAATTAAGTAAAAAAATAAAACATGTTATGCAGAAGTACTAAGGATGACTATAGAGCAGGAAGGAAGTTAGAAAATATGGTGTGTCTGGGATTGGTGGTTGAAATGTCATTAGATGGTACATCCAGGAAAAGCCTCAATGAGAGAGGAAGATTAATGTAAAGAGCAAAAGAGTGTTAGGAAGCAAGCCATGAAGCTATCAGGAAAAAGGATTTTCAAGGCAGAGAATAGCAGGCACAAAGACTCTAAGTTGGATGCATGCCTGGTCTGTTTAAATAAAGTGAACAAAGAGAAATAAGTAGAAATGAATTCAGAGAAGGTAGGAGGAAAAGAAGAGATTAAGCAAGGTCAGATTACATAGGATTTCTAGCTCTGAAAAAAGACTTTGGCATTTACTCTGAATGAAATGGGAAAGTACTGAGAATTTTGAGCAGAAGGGTGACAAGATACCACTTGTGTTTTAACAGGATCACTCTGGCTGCTGAACTGAGCGCTTACTGAAGGAGTGCCAAGTTGGAACACTCAGGATATTTTCAGCTACAAGTAGCAATATATCAAACCAAAAGTGGCTTAAGCAGTTGGGACATTCAATATTTCTCTTAACATGGGCTCCAGAAAATGAATTAACTAGTTCTCCAATGTTGGTAAGAACCTGAAGGCTGCATTTTTTTTTTCCTGATGGCACAATGTCCAGGTGTCTATTGAGCATTTCTTTGAGCCTGCATAAGGGTTGCCTTGGCTTCTTGCATATGATGCTATTTTGACAACATGAATTCTGCTGGGGGCAGAGGTGGCTCTCATTTATATGGGAATAATGTGCATCCTAGCCTACTAAAATATCTACCCTTAAATACCCATGTGTGAATGAGAACAGTATGACCACGATTGGTTTTAGCCTTTCTCGTGTCATGTCACATAGCAAATAATAAGGGGTGTATGAGGCGTTGGAGTAAACAGACAAGACTGCAGAAGGCTGAAGGTGATCTGTTCAAGGAATTTGACCATGTTAAGACTCACTTTGCTGTCATGAGGGCTGAAGAGGTCTATGTCTCAGAATATTTGTAACCCACATTGGTTCCACAGCACACCTGATAAGAAGCTCTGGCTTAGACAGCGCTGCTGCATATGTTCATGTAACTTGGTACTTGGCCAAGAGTTTTAGTAGAGGTGGAATCTCAATCTGTACTCTTCTCAACAGGCTGTGGACTCCAATGAAAGTTGCATTGTTTTCTGTTCATCATCCATGAGTCTATAGGATGATTTCTTATTGTAATTTACACAAAGGTGCTCTTCAGTCTAGTTGTTCCCTGGTTTACACTACTGATTTTTCATCCCTGGTCTGCGCATAATACCTAAACTAAATCAGAAGAAGAGGTGGGAAGTTGCCTGCAAAGTATCTAAGTGTCTGCCATAGAAATATTTCTTAAGTGGGAAAATCTATATTAATATATTTTTATTAAGAAATTTGTGAATATTAAAAATAAGTTCTGGATTATACACTTTCATATATTTATCTGGCTATCATGTCATTATTGCTATAGCATCAATGTGTTTAATAGTTTTTCTGACAATTTACCTAATTTGATATTTTAATTACAAAGGAGTACTTCATGGATTTTCCTAAAAAACAAAATCTAAAGGCAAAGTTCAATGTTTATAGAGGTAATTTAATTTCTTAGACAATCCAAATTACTAATATTAATTCATACAGTAGTGTATGGGTAGATATATCAGCAATTAACATAATCTAAAAGAGTAACCTTGTTACATATAAATGCAAAGGCTAATGGCCTGATACGGTACAAAGGCAGAGTTGTTCTTAAAACAGCAATTCATGACTTTCAACTGTTATTACATTTTAAAATAAATAATAAACGTTAATTTTCAGAAACATATGTTAATAATGAATTCATTCTCTTGAGAATATAAAAACCTAGTTATGAAGCTAGCACCCAAGACAGAAGTATTTTCTTAGCAAAAAGTGTGCCACAGGTACCAGGGAATATCTAGCAAAAGAACTGCTAGAAACAAACAAACAAAAGCCATGGGGAAAAAAAATTATAGCTACTATACAGCAGAGACTTAAACATTTTGAGGTAGTAAAGAAGACCATATATTTTTCAAATACATAAGTAATAATAAGTTTTAATAACTTTCACCAAATATAAGAACGTAATGGTATCTTACGGATTCTATTTTTAAAAAAGGAAGAGAATCAGAGCCTAAGCAGGCAAAAATGCCTTTATCTACATCTTTCTTAGCCTGCAGGTCAAACTCCTAACATTCCTGTCCACGTGGCCTAACCTTCATTATCTAGCTCAGACATTTCAGAGATATTTCACTTCACCCTATCTCCCCTGAATCACCAGCAATATTGAAGAGACTTTTGTCTTGGATATTATCCATAATACTAGTTATTAGGCAAACCCATAGACACTGTCCCTGTTCTTTCTACCACCAGTCTCTATTCTCACTTTCATTGTCATCACTGGAAGGAATTACTGATAGGATGCAGAGTATTCTGGAGTCATCACAAAAAGTACTGCCTGTCAGGCACTGGGGTGAACAGTGCATGCTTCTAGGAAAATAATCACATCCTTCTTATATAATATTTTTGTGGTCATTTTTGTACCCACAGGAAGATAAATAAATAAAAAGGGCTTAGGAGAAATTTCAGAGTTTATCAGATTAATACCTCTTTACAAAATAACTAATTTATCTTATTCTTATTACAACCACACTAAAAATCATAATTCAAGGAAGATGTAAAATGTTGTTTATTGTACAATGATCTAGATATATTTTTAATCTAGAACTTCTGAGTGATTGCTTCTAATAAATATAAATATTATTCAGGTGACAAGAAGATGGATTGAAGTTCTTTCGTCCAACAGACCTGTGTTGCCAATCATGTTCCAACCTTTCTATCTGTGTGACTATAGACAGCCTAATTTGCTTCCCTGAGATGATTTGTCTCATGTCATCTATTATCGATTCAATAAATTATTGTTGTCCTTTAACACATTTAGCAAATATCAATGAATTTAATCGTGTATAGGATGCTAGGGATTGGCAGCAAATAAAAGTCTGTGTAGTTTAAATATAAAAGGTTGCTTTTTCATTATTTATATATTGCCAGAAATTCAGCCATGAAATTTTCATAGTTCTTAATTTTAATCCTTGTATCATCTGTATAATCCTTTTACCATATATACACATACATACACTAGTCATATGTGTATACGACTCATAAAGGGCAAAGGATTCAAACCTCTCCAAGAGAATCTCCAAGAAAAATATCTACACAATTACCTTCTCCAATATTGCCCTACACATAGACTCTGAATTAATGAAACTGTTCTATCCTATGCCTACACTTTGTACTTTTCATGTATTAAAATTTTCCTGCTTGGCTCACTTTTTTATGGCAGGGCTGTGGCAGGTCTGGCTGTGGTGTCTGTCCATCTGGTCTCTCTGAGCTATCCAATGGCATCCTCATTGCTGCAGTGACACCTGCCCTCACCACCACCATGACAGACCAGATGACCCTTTGTGACACTCTCAAAGGCCACAATGGCTGGGTAACCCAGATTGCTACTACCCTGGACATAATACAGTCCACCTCTCAAGACAAAACCATCATCATGCGGAAGTTGAGCAGAGATGAATCCAACTATGGCATCCCACAGCATGACCGGAAGGGTCATTCCCACTTTGTCTATGACAAAATTACCTCTTTAGATGACCACTTTTTCCTCTCAGGCTCCTGAGCAGGAAACCTGCGCTTCTGCGATCTCGCAGAGGACACCACTATGAGATGATTTGTAGGCCATACCAAGGATGTGCTGAGTGTGGCCTT
The DNA here is from genome assembly GCF_001604975.1 of Cebus imitator. Classification (NCBI taxonomy): domain Eukaryota; kingdom Metazoa; phylum Chordata; class Mammalia; order Primates; family Cebidae; genus Cebus; species Cebus imitator. Next base: position 266,840 of record NW_016107796.1, read on the forward strand.
CTCCACTGACAACAAGCAGATTGTCTCTGAATCCTGAGATAAAACCATCAAGTTACGGTTATAACTCTGAGTATATACAATTGTGTCTTGTGTCCACTTCTTACCTAACAGCTTCAACACTATCATCTTTGTAGCTGAGGCAAGCTGGTCGAGGTAGGGAATCTGGCTAACTGCAAGGTGAAGATCAACGGCATTGACCACACAGGCCGTCTGAACACTGCGACTGTCTTTCCAGATGGATCCCTCTGTGGTTCTGGAGGCAAGGCTGGCCATGCCATGTTATGCCATGGGATCTCAACAAAGGCAAGCACTTTGATATGCTGTTTGGTGGGAATATCATCAAGGTCTCTTGCATTAGCCCAAACTGCTACTGATTCTGAACCACCACAGGCCACAGCACCAAGATCTGGGATTTAGAAGACAAGATCATCATAGAAATGAAGCAAGAAGTTATTGGTACCATCAGCAAGGCAATGCCTCCCCATTGCACCTCTCTGGTCTGCTGATGGCCAGACTCTGCTGGCTACACAGACAATCTGGGGCAACTATGGCAAGTGACCATCAGTACCTGCTAGACATTTGTTACAGAACTTTAGATTTTTTTAACTTTTTGATTTAAAAAAATCTTCCTACTTCCACCATTATTAACTTCGTGAAACATTAAGAGATGGGGATAAAGTAAGTGGCTTTTCATATTATGAACCACTGTTTTTGCTTCAGTTGCAGGACTGCTTAGCTTAAGGACAAGTTACATGGAAAAGGAAAAGGGAATTACTGCCTTTTGGTCTTGCTATGTGTGTTTTCTTATGACTGAGAGAACGTTACTTAAGATACCTTTTATGGTGCCTTATTGTGTGGTGGTGGGCCATATGCAGGAAGAATTCCAACACAATTTGTAAATTGATCACAGTAAAATGATCTGGTTTTCTTGTATTACATTAATGAATGTGGAAGTGAATCCTTATAGAATTAAAAATATATTAAACTTCTGTTTATATGATTCTGGGGTATTAACTTAAATCAATCTCAATTATGTAGTAATATGGTCACATTTAAATCTTAAACATTTTTGAGAAATTTCAAAAACACAAACAGTTACAAAAATACCATAACAAATTTGACTGTATATAGAATCAATGATTATCAATAAAACATTTCATCATTTTAACTTTACTTATAAAGGAAATTAAGCATGACAGATAAGATTGTCAACCATTGTATTCTCTCTTCTAATCCCATCCCCTCATTGCAAGAGGCACTGACCATGGTAATTTTGGTATACTTCTTACTGTTGCATTTTGCTCCACATATTTTTGTATTGGAATGATTTAGAAGAAGCACTCATTACTTTAGAAATAAAGAAAATTTTATGAAATATCTGGCTTAGATTATGTTGAATTAAGCCAGTTAAATACATCAATTCAAAATACCCACTTTTGGAGTATACCTAAATTTCGAATTGGCTGTATATGTGGTTATTTAAACTTACTCTATCCATTTCTTTATTACTGTGTTAAGTAAAATTCACAATACTTTATGCATACTTCCATGTATAAGTAGTTTATAATTAGCAGTTTTGTCTTAAGTATATATATATATATATATATATATATATATATATATGTTAGAGAAGATGATTTTAGTATTGCTTCTAGATTATCTTGTTAATTTGCAAATTAATTTTAGACATCTAATCTGATATTATATTGATACAAGAGAATAGGAACTACATACAATTTAAAATAAGATTATTTATAATTTTAATAGATATTGGTTTCAATAAAATTTGAATGTGAAAATAATAGACTGTTGAATATATTTGTACATACATAACTGTTTCCTGAAATATCGACTATAGTACAAAGAATGCATTCTAAATAGAACTGAAGAAGTTTATCTACTGAAATGAGACTGCAGAAGACATTATGCCACCCTCTATTTCCAGGATATTTATAGGATTCTGACATTCTCTAAGCTAAACACTTTCTATAAAGTCCATTGCAGCCAAGACTACTCACTTTTAGTAAGTATCATAATCAGCTAGAGGTTGCATAGTGCTGTTTTCTTTGTTTTCATTTGCTGCTATCACTGTCTTAAATCATCTAGACTTAGGTAAAATTAACTCTGCTTGCTTGATATTTTGAAAATTTTTAGATTTCTGCTATCTTAACTGATTCTCTTTCAGTTTAAATATACAAAGCATTAGAGTGTCCTTTAGAATCCCTAAGATCAACTCACATCAAGTTCACAGCATTGCACTGACCCTTTGGCTACATATTAATTCTTAGTTTCTAGACTTTCAAAATATTCCAAATAAGTATGTGTGTCATAAAAGAAGCATTACTAGAAGAAAATGTAGGCAAAACTATCCAGGACATAGGCGTAGGCAAGGACTTCATGACTAAAACACCAAAAGCAATGATAACAAAAGCCAAAATAGACAAATTGGATCTAATTAAACTCCAGAGCTTCTGTATAGCAAAAGAAAAAAATCATTAGAGTGAACCGACAACCAACAGAATGGAAAAAAAAATTTTGCAATCTACCCATCTGACAAAGGGCTAATATCCAGAATCTACAAATAACTTAAACAGATTTACAAGAAAAAAACAAATCACCCCATTCAAAAGTGGGCAAAGGATATGAACAGATACTTTTCAAAAGAAGACATATGAAGCCAACAAACATATGAAAAAATGCTCATCATCACTGGTCATTAGAGAAATGCAAATCAAAACCACATTTAAGTATCATCTCACTCCAGTTAGAATGGCAATCATTAAAAAATCTGGAGAAAAGAGATGCTGGAGAGGATGTGGAGAAATACGAACGCTCTTACACTGTTAGTGGGAGTGTAAATTAGTTCAACCATTGTGGAAGACAGTGTGGCGATTCCTCAAGGACCTAGAAATAGAAATTCCATTTGACCCAGCAATCCCATTACTGGGTATATACCCAAAGGACTATAAATTGTTTTCTTATAAAGATACATGCACATATATGTTCATTGCAGCCCTGTGTACAATAGTTAAGACCTGGAATCAACCCAAATGCCCATCAATGAAAGGCTGGACAAAGAAAATGTGGCACATATACACCATGAAATACTACACAGCCATAAAAATCGATGAGTTTGTGTCCTTTGTAGGCAGTTGGATGAATCTGGAAACCATCATTCTCAGCAAAATGACACAGGAAAAGAAAACCAAACACCGCATGTTCTTACTCATAGGCAGATGTTGAACAATAAGAACAAGTGGACACAGAGAGAGGAGCATCACACACTGGGGTCAGTGGCAGTGGGTGGGGTAGGAGAGGGACAGCTGGGAGTGGGGAGGGTGGGGAAAGATAACATGAGGAGAAATGCCAGATATAGATGAAGGGGGAATAGAGGCAGCAAACTACTTTGTTATGTATGCACCTATGCAACAACCCTGCATGACCTGCACATGTACACCAGAACCTAAAGTAAAATTAAAAAAGAAAAGAAAAGAAAAGAAGCATTACATTAAAAGTTAGAAGGGAATTGCTCTTTTCATAGCCCTCTCTCCTAAAAACCAATAAACCTTATACAACTCATTAATTCCCATGTCTCAGAGCTGTGGGCAGAACCAAATGAGAACTGAACGTGAAAGTCTTTTAATATGCAAAACAGAGTATCTTTCATTGTCATTTGTCAGTTCTAGATTGTTTCAAGACAAGCAATGTCTTTCAAAAACGAGATTGTAAATGGTACTATGCAATTTGTAGTTAAAACATCAAAATTATATTCATCTGGAAAATATCCGATGGTTAGTAAAAGAAAGCACACCATAATTCTCACTATTATTCATGTATTATCAAAACAAGACAGACTTTTAGCATTTCTCTTCATTATAGAGTACTGATAATTTATGAGCTTACGGCAATTAAAACTGCTTAATTAATACCAAAGATTACTTAACTGCAAATAAGATATGAAAAGAAAAATAAATATTATAAGCCTCTGAGCAAAAAATATATCTCTAATCCAATTTGTTTTTGTCATCTATGATATTGCAGTAATATCCTTTCCTGCAGCTGGCAGTCAAATATTTCCACAACATAGTCCTATTATCATATTTCAGATTTATTTATTTATTTTTTAAATCGTAAAAATTAGCATTGATTAAACCAACTCCAAATACTAAGTATTTTACATGCTTTAGTTTATCCCCATCTTGCAGGAAAATAAACAGAGATTTCAAGAAGTTTAGTAATTAGTCCAGGGTCACAGAATTACTGAATGAGGCAGTTGGGGTTTTATCCTTTCAATCTGATTTTAATGTTCCTTTTAAAACTCTATTCACTATTCATGCTGCCCCGTACATGTGCCCTTTATTTTAGTCCAGTCATTCTCAGTACTGGCTACATATTAGAATCACTCAGGAGCTTAAAAACTTCTAATGCCAGGACACCTCTCTCAGGGATTGGGATTGAATTTGTGATGGAGGTTTGTGGTGATGTCTGAGCATAAATTTTAAAACCTTCCATAGGTAACTGTGATGTATAAACAGCAATGAGAATCTCAGATTTGGCCCAAATTGTCTCCTTTCTAGAAGATTCTCTGAATAACAATATGCTTTCTTATTGTCATAACATTTGCTCATGCTCACGCTTGGAGTAGAGTTGCCTAGTTTATAAAGCAAGGGCTTTGGTGTAGGATAGAAATAAATAGTTCTGAGTCAGTGCCCATCACGAAACTATCACAGCATTCAGGTACCTATAGTGAGAATGAAGCTCTTGCAACATAAGCTTTGTCATAAATATTTAAAAATGAGAAAAATTATATGCTATAACTTATCGTGAAGAGTACACAAAGCATATATAATTACAGATATTATAACTTTGGCTTCAAGACATTATTCACATAGAAAACATGATTCAACTTGCGTATGTTGAACCAGCCTTGCATCCCCGGGATGAAGCCTACTTGATCATGGTGGATAAGCTTTTTGATGTGCTGTTGCAATCGGCTTGTCAGTATTTTATTGAAGATTTTTGCATCTATGTTCATCATGGATATTGGCCTGTAGTTTTCTTTTCTTGTTGAGTCTCTGCCGGGTTTTGGAATCAGGATGATGTTGGTGTCATAAAATGATTTGGGAAGAATTCCCTCTTTTTGTATTGTTTGGAATAGTTTCAGAAGAAATGGTACCAGCTCCTCTTTGTATGTCTGGTAGAATTCAGCTGTGAACCCATCTGGACCTGGGCTTTTTTTGGGTGGTAAGCTCTTAATTGCTGCCTCAACTTCAGACCTTGTTATGGGTCTGTTCAGGGTTTCGGCTTCTTCCTGGTTTAGGCTTGGCAGGAGGCAAGTGTCCAGGAATTTATCCATTTCTTCCAGGTTTATTAGTTTGTGTGCATAGAGTTGTTTGTAATAATCTCTGATGATGGTTTGAATTTCTGTGGAATCTGTGGTGATATACCTAGGAATACAACTAACAAGGAATGTAAAGGACCTCTTCAAGGAGAACTACAAGCCACTGCTCAACGAAATAAGAGAGGACACAAACAGATGGAGAAACATTCCATGTTCATGGTTAGGAAGAATCAATGTCGTGAAAATGGCCATACTGCCCAAAGTAATTTACAGGTTCAATGCTATCCCCATCAAGCTACCAATGAACTTCTTCGCAGAACTGGAAAAAAACACCTTAAACTTCATATGGAACCAAAAGAGAGCCCGCATAGCCAAGTCAATTCTAAGCAAAAAGAACAAAGCGGGGGGCATCACACTACCGGACTTCAAAATATACTACAAGGCTACAGTAATCAAAACAGCATGGTACTGGTACCAAAACAGAGATATAGACCAATGGAACAGAACAGAGGTCTCGGAGGCAACACAACATATCTACAACCATCTGATCTTTGACAAACCAGACAAAAACAAGCAATGGGGAAAGGATTCCCTGTTCAATAAATGGTGTTGGGAAAGCTGGCTAGCCATGTGCAGAAAGCAGAAACTGGACCCCTTCCTGACACCTTACACAAAAATTAACTCCAGATGGATTAAAGACTTAAACATAAGACCTAACACCATAAAAAGCCTAGAAGAAAATCTAGGCAAAACCATTCAGGACATAGGTGTAGGCAAGGACTTCATGACCAAAACACCAAAAGCATTGACAACAAAAGCCAAAATAGACAAATGGGACCTAATCAAACTCCACAGCTTCTGCACGGCAAAAGAAACAATCATTAGAGTGAATCGGCAACCAACAGATTGGGAAAAAATTTTTGCAGTTTACCCATCTGACAAAGGGCTGATATCCAAAATTTACAAAGAACTAAAGCAGATTTACAAGAAAAAAACTAACAAGCCCATTCAAAAGTGGGCAAAGGATATGAACAGACACTTTACAAAAGAAGACATACGTGAGGCCAACAAACATATGAAAAAATGTTCATCATCACTGGTCATAAGAGAAATGCAAATCAAAACTACATTGAGATACCATCTCACGCCGGTAAGAATGGCGAACATTAAAAAATCTGGAGACAGCAGATGCTGGAGAGGATGTGGAGAAGTAGGAACACTTTTACACTGTTGGTGGGAGTGTAAATTAGTTCAACCATTGTGGAAGACAGTGTGGCGATTCCTCAAGGACATAGAAATAGAAATTCCATTTGACCCAGCAATCCCATTACTGGGTATATATCCAAAGGATTACAAATCGTTCTACTATAAGGACACGTGTACACGAATGTTCATTGCAGCACTGTTTACAATAGCAAGGACCTGGAACCAACCCAAATGCCCATCGACGATAGACTGGATAGGGAAAATGTGGCACATATACACCATGGAATATTATGCAGCCATCAAAAACGATGAGTTTGGGTCCTTTGTGGGGACATGGATGAACGTGGAAACCATCATTCTCAGCAAACTGACAGAGGAGCAGAAGATCAAACACCGCATGTTCTCACTCATAGGCGGGTGTTGAATGATGAGAGCACATGGACAAAGGGAGGGGAGCACTACACACTGGGGTCAGTTGGGGGTAAATAGGGGAGGGACGGTGGAGGGTGGGGAGCTGGGGGGGGATATCAGGGGGAGAAATGCCAGATGTAGGTGATGGGGAGGAAGGCAGCAAATCACACTGCCAGGTGTGTTCCTATGCAACAATTTTGCATGTTCTTCACATGTACCCCAAAACCTAAAATACAATAAAATAAATAAATGGGGAAAAAAAAAAAAAAGAAAACATGATTCAAATATGTATTGCAAAAGGGTAGTTGTCCATACGCAGAAATTAATTGAATAGGTTCATATGTGTCTGATATAAGCTTTATGTTTGCCTCATACACCCAGAAGAGATATAAGGTATGAAAGAGCACTTCCAGAGGGGCTATTCTGGGTAAGGTAGGAGATTTCAATGGGATAGCAACTCACCAGGTTAATGTAAGAAAAGTTCCTCTGACTTCCACATATATTTGCCACTTGCCCATTTACTTAAAGCTAAATTGAACATCTAATAAGTTTGTGAGCAAGATCATTTCCAGGCAATACACTAAGTTAGACAGTTAATTGTCCATTAGTATAGGCAAAATAGCTCTTAGTAAATTGGGCCTTCCTTTGTAATGCTTTTTCTCATTCTGCCTCTACCTGTCAAAAGTCTCCATAATTATCTTTCAACACCCATCTCAAATGCCATTTTTCTTTTTTTAAAGTTTTCTGAATACAAAGATAATCGCTAATGACACTTCTAGACTCCTCTGGTATGGTTGAAGTAGAATACAAAATAAAGGAAGGAGTCTGTATTATTCATTTATTCACTCAAATGTAATTTATTGAGAACTAACTACACACTGGGCAAGAGATTAAGATTTTTTAAAATACTGTTATTCTGCTTATCAGTTTTTGGCCAAATGGGAGTAACAGACATAAAGTTCACCGTTGAAGTTTAGGGTGACACTTGAGATAACAGAAACAGTTGTAGATATACTGATAACATAAAAGAGAACATGATTATCAATATCTCATGTATGGATGTATCAGAAAAGATTTTACACAGATGAATATGATTGTGGACAGTTTTGTAGCATCTTTTGGGTAGCATATCTTTTAGTGACACACATAACATGGGCCTGACTCTACCACTTACAATTCTGTAAACTTGGATATGAAATAAAACTTCCCTATATCTGTTTCCTCACCAAATTGCCATGGAACTTAGATTAAATAATATGTGTAAAAAAAATGGCAAGGCTGGGTACAATGCCTCACACATATAATCTCAACACTTTGGGATACCAAGGAAGACAATCACTAGGGCCAAGGAGTTTCAGACTAGCATTGGCAATATAGGGAAATACCATGTCTCCAAAAAAAGAGTAAGCAATCAACAAACCGCAGTAGTTTTGATACAAATCAATTAAACATTATAATGGCATTCCAGATAAAATATAAGGTTTGAAACATAAAGAAGCAGAAAAATCAATCTCAAGGAATTTTCAGTAATTCATCAGAAATTGAGCATTAGGTACTTATGGGGATATATGGCCTTCTGGGAGATATGGCTGGACAGGTAGGTTAAGACTAGAACTTAAAAGGGTTTTGTCATGTCATCCTATGGATAAAGTAATGTCATCTAGGATAAGTATAGGCTTTATCATGAAGGCAATAGGAGTAAGGTGTGTTGTGAGAATGGCATTAAAAGTTTTGTAGAGGGAAATAATATGATAGGGTGATAATTTCTTAAACCCACAGCAATGTAGCTGATGAAAGCAGACATAAAATGTAGTGTAAAACTAAATGAGTTAAACGAAATAAAAAAGCAAAAATATATAATTGCTGATATTTAAAGATAAAGAAAATTTTAAGGTGAATATGAATATCAAAACACACTAAATTGAGTTTAAGAAGACAGATTCAGCATGACTTAGTGGCCAACTGAATGTAAATGTGGGTAGTGTAGAGTTAATGGTGACTCCTGGGTCCCTAAATTATGAAAATAGGTGAAGATGAGAAAAATTATCCAAGATGGTTAAAACATGGGAGTAGATTTTAAAGATAGTAGGTGAAGTTCTAAGGTACATGAAAAGCAGCTAGGTAGTTATGTACAAAGTGAACCTCAGAAGAGAGAAAAGAATTGCAGCTATATGTACACTATATCCCTGTTTTTAAATTTAACAGTTTTTATTTATTGTAAAGTTATCTGTCCTCAATTTTGAATACAGCAGAGCTTTCTAAGTTGTTAATGAGTTTCATCTTTTCCTAAATTCATAGAAACTCTTGCATCAATTAGTACGACTGGAATCCCTATTTCAAGAAGTGTTATCTAAACTTCACATATAAATTATTTTATCAAATGGTAAATGAAAACGGTAGAATTTAAATCTAGGCATAAATCAAATGTCTGAATTCTTTTAGTAGCAGTCTCTTTTCCTAGAAAATACTTGTTATTTGTAATTTTAGCATAATTAACTTTAATATGCACACACTCCTTCCTTCTCCCTTTAGATGCCTTACCAAACTCTGACATTTATTTTGCCTGGCTGTATAACACAATCTGTATACATGAACCTGAAAACAAGGAAACATGCATTAGTGTATGAGCAATAATAAGGCTTTAAAATTTGAAGACAGATGGGTTAAAGTACACCAGACATAAATGGGTTAAGGTATATTGTTAGTAAAATGTACTTTTAAAAACAATATTGCCCTTTTGTTTCTATGTGTTTTTGGTTGGTTTGTTTGGTTGGTTGTTTTCTGACTTTTTTCTTTTT
>NW_016107796.1:277169-290271 GCF_001604975.1 Cebus imitator
GTTTGCTGCATCCATTGCCCTGTCATCTACATTAGGCGTTTCTCCTAATCCCTGCTAGTCCTCTCACCACCCCCCAGGCCCCAGTGTGTGATGTTCCCCTCCCTGTGTCCATGTGCTGTCATTGTTCAACACCCACTTATGAGTGAGAACATGTGGTGTTTGGTTTTCTGTTCTTGTGTCAGTTTGCTGAGAATGATGGTTTCCAGTTTCATCCATGTCCCTGCAAAGGACATGGACTCATCTTTTTTTATAGCTGCATAGTATTCCATGGTGTATATGTGCACATTTTCTTTATCCAGTCTATCATTGATGGGCAGAAATTTATATTTTTAACTAGCTGATACCAAGACTTGTCATTTGTCTTTCTGATATTTAAAGTAGCTATCTTCTAACTTTCAGCAAGCCCATTTTATTAATTTTCAACATTGGTTAGTCATAAATCAAATAATGACTTTATATACACCCATACATGCCACACATGTTCATACACATACTAAGCAAAATATGTGCACTTATGTAACACAGTTATCTTTTATGGTGAGGACACATCTTGTGCACATGAATGTCAAAATAAGGTTGATATCATATTAATAAGAATATAAAGCAGAAATATAGTAATATTTATTTGAGATGTCTTTATACCCTGGGGACAAAATGAATGATAAGAATGTATTTCTATCTTGTAAGAAATTCTCATTTGTTCAAAGAGTCGGTAATTAAGCATATTGTGACAATTATGAATACACTGGTTATCAGATCTAAATACACCCTCCATTGCCTGATCTACAATAATGGAGATGAGTTTGATAAATATTTCTCCCTTGCCAACCTGCACATTTTGAGCTTTGTTTGTACATCACATTGGAGGGACACTAGAGGAAGAAAGGTTTCTCTTTCTGGTCAGAGTGTGCTCCTCTCACCAGGCTTCTGCAGTATGCGGCTTCTTTAATACGTGGCTCCTATAGCACATGGTGGCTAGAAGCACACAGGCACTCTGATGGCTTTTCAGTGAGTTCTAAAGCCCAGCACTTCCTGTGGATGGCTTCTTCCACACCCACTTAGGTTGCTTTGCATTGACTCAATGTACAATCTCCTGGTGGATAGCATTTTCCATTGCCTTCTTAGATGGCATAGCAGTGGAATGTTGCCATCTAAGGGGTGCCACCTCTACATAGACGGTACACTTTAGATGGTACCCTTTAGATGGTTTTGAAGAGGAATGGTGCTGGTTAGGATCCTCCCTATGGGTGACTTAATTTGGAATCCCAGAGGAAAACATTTCCAACAAATCCTGCTGTCCCAGCACCACAGCAATTTGTCAACCAGCTAGAGAGCCACAGGCATGTTCTCACAAAGGAAGTTTGGGTGTCAGCCGTGCAGGGCATGAAGAGGTTATTTCATGGGTGTCTCTAAACTTCAGGGGCAATGATTTCTCCTTATAATTACTATTACTATATGCTTCAGAGTCTTCTTTAATTATTACTAGCTAATCTTCTATTACATAAATACTGTATTATATCTACTGAGTCTTTAAACTTTCTTTATTCAAATTACTGTGTGGGTTCTATCTGTTGGTAGGCCTCTGATTGCCACAAACATCAAAAATAAAATAAGATACAATCTAAGGATCAAGTCGCAATAATATAAGATGTGAATACAAAATGTGCCTACCCCATAGCATAAAAGGAATAGCAAGCACTGCACCAGAAAATGAAAGTGTCAATAAAATGCTTCATGGACTTTGGGTTAGATCTCTAAGGGTAGAGGACATTTTTTCAGATAGAAAAGAACAGGGAAAACTTCCTGTGAATGGCTTAACAAAGGAACTCTCCTTACATTGTTAGGGAATCAATGAGTAGGAACAGAGAACTGGCAGAGTAAATGTAGAAGATTAATTAGGCTAGAAATACATGGTAAGATCAATTACAAGGAATCTTGCAATGTGATGTTAAGGATTTTGCCTATATTACATAGATACTGGTAAGCTAAACAGATATTCACCTCAAAATATGTTTCCAATAGAAACTCAGTTTTATATTAAGTACTTTATCTGTGGATGCTGACATATAATATGCTTCTGCCTGCTTCTAAAATGAAATCATATGCTTACATCTTAAGAAGTGTGAGTGTGTGTATGTACTGCAGTTATAAGAATAATTCTGATAAGCCTGTATGGATATAAATATGTATTCAAAACCAAAACAGCTGACAGAATTTGTCAAAGATGCTAGATACTAAGAGCATTATTTGTATTTTGAAAATTATGATTTTTATATCTTGTTAAAATATAGAAATGGTAGGCGTTATGAACTGAATGTCTGTATATACAAAAATTAATATGTTGAAATCTAATCCCCAGAGCATATGGAGGTAGTGGCTTTGGGAGATAATTAGGTAGAGCCTATTAATGGAATTAAGTGGCTGTATAGCTTGCTCTCTTTCTGCTATGTGAGGATATAAGTTAGTTGTTTGCAACAAGTAAGAGGGCTTGCACCAGAACCTGACCATGCTGATGTTCTGATCTCAGACGTCTAGCTTTCAGAATTGCAAGACATTAAGGTCTGTTTTTTAAGCATCCCAGTCTACGGTAATTTGCGATAGCAGCCAAAATTGACTAAAGCAGTGGGAGACCAGGAAATATATTTTTATCTAATTTTCCTCACAGTCCATATTGTAAACATCAGTTATAGTTTAAGGACTGCAGGGTATGAAGATTTGACTTTGTTTCAAGATAGGGTCTGATGGAAATCTAAAGATATATACACATATCTTAAAAAGTCACAAGTAAAAGTGCATGTTATTCACTATCTAGGGGAACAGAATTGAGTCCTGGATATTATCAAAGTCATAAAATGACATAAAACGGATGTTCCATAGGGGCTTAGATAATGCATTCTTTTCTCATTTTGTTAAGCTCTGAGTGAGGCTGAACTGTCAGACACCTATCAAGTAGAAGGGAAGTTCAAGCAACACCTTCAAGAAGTAGCAAATGAAGTATATGTCAATGAGTTGTTGGACTGAATGGGAATGTCAAACATGCCAGAATTATAGACACTTTCTGTATCAGGTTGCAATATTATTCATAAAGAGCTGTGTACCTGCACATCATAAATCAAGTTTTCATTCATCTGATGCTAGTGATCTTATCATTGCTATATATAATTCAGCCTGGATAAGAAAACAAAAATCACCATATAAAGTTGCCTTATTAAAACATGGGCATTAAGCTAAATTAATTATTGGTATTGAAATATTGCATTTAAAATCATAGTAATAGTGTAATAAAAATTAACATGTAAATTTTGCATTTCTATTATTTATGGTTTCATCCATTTGTTTCTTCTAACTTTTAAATCCAAATACATTTTCATTTTCTCAGGGAAGAGAGATTCTACTACCAAAACTACCCTCCTCCCATGGAAAGAATGTTTGATTAAATCTGCTTCACTCTTTTTTATTTATCTGATTTGGCAGATCATTTGGCAATCTACAATTGCCTCATGAATTTTATAATGTATGGGCTACCAATAACAGTGCCAATGTGAAAAATGATAAAAAGTCATTTCTAGATTAACACTTATTTTTTTAAAAAATTTATTATTTCAATAGCTTTAGGGATACAAGTGGTTTTCAGTTAAGTAAATTGTGAAATAGTGAAGTCTAGGATTTTATTGTACCTGTCATCTGAATAGCAAACATTATGCCAATTTTTTAAATTCTTAAAGTGTGCTGGAATTCCTAAAAATGAAAATATCTGTGGTTAAAAACTTTTAAAAGGACACTTATAGTTTCTGTGAAATTTCCAAAATGTGCATCCTAAAAACCTCTAATTTCATCAAATTAGAAACTATAATATAAATGAGTGAATTTTCAAAAATGTATAAGTTCTTTCAGAGATACGACAAAATTATATTGTAATATTAAATGATATACATTATATTAAATAATCAGTCACAACATTGAAGTCATATTAAATCTGATTAAAAACATGCTTATATCTGATTGAAGTTGTTTAATGTTGAAGAATTACTGATAGAACCTTCAGTATCTATCAGATGAAATATTGTGTGTATTTTCAAAAATGAAAAGTGAACAGGACCAACATTTGTTGAACATCTACAAAGTGTTAGGTCAGACATTAACAGGAATAATTAAGTTTATACTTTACTACACCTGGTGATATAAATATTATGATACATTTACAACATGAACTATATATTTTTAGATGCAATAAAGAATAAAATAGTGGAAAAATGAATTAGTTTGGTAGATAATACCTACAACTGCAAACTAATGCAACCGCAGTAATACAGTGGACAAATGATAGCAGAAAGTAATTTTAAATAATATCCTGTTTAATCCTATTTCTGTATGGTTTGCCAATACAAGATCAAGGAAGAGATTATTCACGGCATTTTTCAAACTAGGGCTGGATGGTCAGTTATCAGGAGTACTACCAAATGGAGTGTTGCAATTTAGAACAGAAGACCATTTTGGAGATCTCCTTCAAATCGAAGGATCAAGGAGTTGAAATATTTGGGAAAGTTAATCAACTTCCCCAAAATATTAAATGCATATTCAATACTGTATCTCACAAATAACTGCAGGCACTAACTGTACGAGTATGCACTAAATTCACATTTGGGTTAAAGAAAAATCCAATAAATATTTATTCCATATTCCATGACAGTAAATTTTTAGTATAGTTCCTTGACATTATTTACCCTCAGAACATTTTATGCAGGTTTAAATTACTACTGATAATTTTCACACTCCTAAGGCTCAATTAAAATTTATTTTTATTTGCCAAGTGGCTCAAAGTCTTAGCAATGACTAAGATTTTTAGTTTTAAGTACTACTAAATGCTGTCTCTTAAAATATTTTTTCTAAAGGGCATGGGTAAAAAAAATGTGATGTTTTTGAAGAAACTTTAGGAAAATATTATATTAATATTTTGGCAACGTGTATTTTCTTCTCAAATCATGGAGCTATTTCTGCAATTAGACTGTGAAAAAATTTGCAAAATATTGCTAAAATTAAGGAAATTCATTTTTCTACCCTATTTGATTTGTAAATTTGTTTGACAAAAATGCTCTCATCTAGGATATCCTTTGAGTGGCTCACTTTTATTTCTTCACTTATCCTGGAATAAATACTGGCCCAAAATATGTTGTTTTATCCAACTGAGAATATAAGTTTCTCAGTGTTAGTCAATGTGGTAATAAAACAGTAAAAACAATTTCACAATATTTTGCAAAACTTTGCCTCTATTAATGTGTGCATTTTGCTGGGTCAAAGTACACAGAGATTTTATGTTCTGTGTCCTCAAAACAATAGAGAAATGTAGACATGAGCTTGAACCCAATATTTTAGTTATTTCCAGTACACTGATGTTTTTATTCAGTTGTACAGTTCTCTGCTCCTGTTCATAAACTTAAGCTCTACAAAAATAAAGCAGAAACAATGAGTTCATTTTGACTTGAAAGTTTCTTCGGAAATGGAAGTTGCCTTTTCCAATTAAATCACTGCCTTTTCTTAAATTGTGCATCCCCTAAACATTTTTATTTCTAATCTAAAATAATTCTGGAGAAATATTTGCAAGCAGTGTTAATTGTATATGTAGCTCTTATGGCTAAATAACAAATTCTCATTTAAATTTACACCTTATTGATACCATAAAATGTTAAGACTTTTTATTAGTTTCCTATTGATTCTGTAACAAATTGCCACAAGCTTAATGGCCTAAATCAACATGAATATATTATCTTACAATTCTAGAGGCCAGAAAACCAAAATGGATCTTATGGAGCCAACGTAAATGTTTCAGCACTGTTGTGTTCCTTCTGGAGGATTTTTTCCAGTCTATAGTGATGCCTACACATCCCTCGGCTTACAGGCTTTCATTCCAGCTTCAAAGCCAGCAGCTGTAGCACCAAAAAATTTATCTCCTGCTCTAACACTTTTAGCTGTTTCTTATAAGGACCCTTATGATTACATTATAACCACTCACATAATCTGGGAACATCTCCTCTTTTCAAAATCCTTAATTTAATTATATCTGTAAAGTCCTTTTTGCAAGTAGGTAATATGTTCACAGGTGGGGTATTAGAATACAGGCATATTGGGGAGACATTATTCTACCTACCACCATACTTTAAAAGTTCATTTAAGCTGTTTTCTGCACAATACAGACATAGACACACACACACACACACACACAATTTTAGATAAATGTAGTTGTTAGCAAAACTATCTCTAAAAGATAACTTGAAGCTGTTATAATATATTTCCCCTACTGATTCTCTTCCCTGTCTTATTATTTCTACAGAATATCTTATCAATAACTTCTTTCATTTATAATTGGAGGGGAAATTTTGCATATATGGTAAATTAATTGGTCTATATCTCATGATCATCTCGTTTGGTAGTCCTTTCATTTTTTTTATGTTATAGCTTTTATTATGTGTGTAAAATTTTCACATATTCTTCATTTAGGAAATATTATAACTTCTTGTATTCTCTGCTTATTTTTTTGCCTTTTTTGCCTGAGTCACAGATACTTATTTTGATAGTATTTGTGAAATTTTTGCATATAACATTTAAAGTATTCACATTGAAAGAAAACATACTAAAAATATAAAAGCTAGTACAAACTTTAATCAACATATATGTTGCCTAAGTAGTTTTATTTTTTTATGAGTCCCCTGAAAATAAGCAAAGGCTATACTTTATCTGTATGTTCAATATACAGATAATACAGAAAAAAATTTATACTAAAAAACTGGCATTGTAGGCCAAAGTTTAAATATTCAATTTAAGGCAAATTCACATTGTTCAAATGATCAAATGAAAAGAAAGAAAATATGATCTTAAACATTTTAGGCAATTACATATATTGAGGCATGATCATATAACCTAAAATTTGGAACAATATTGTATGAATATGTAGAAAACTGAGTCCTTACAACTGCAAGAGAATAAAAGATGATTGATTTTACAGATAATTGACATTATTTCTTTTAAATTCCCTATTCTATCAAAAATGCATGTTTTTTAATTTTCCACAACATATGTCACAGCTGCTTTCATTCCTGGACTTTTGCTTTTTGTTGTTCTCTGAAATGACTTTACCTCTGCCCTTTGCCTATTTAATAATATATATCTTTCTATTTAAATTTTAATAATAACTTTCTTTGAGTTAATCATTTAATGCCCCTGAAGCTTTGTTTTCTTATCTGAAAACTACAAATAATACTAAAACTTAATTGCAAAAGTTTTGAAAGTTCAAGCAAAATATTATTAGAAATATTAAAGTAAAACTATTTTTCAAATTATGAAATGCTGTCCAAATAATAATAATCATTAATATCTTAGATCATATTTGGGATACACAATATATGTCAGGTTCTTATATATCTTAGGTCTTAATTATTAGCACAGAATATAAATTTCAAATAAGATACATTACTTGGTGTAAAAGAAAATATATAATAGTGGAGACAGAAATATAAAGAGAAGGGTTATTAAAAAAAAATGCATAGTAGGAAAGGGGTCAGCAGGAGGTAAGATAGAAGAGCACCTACATCAGTTTTAGAGCAATAGGTAAAAATAAGCATATTGCATTTATACAATCCTTTAATTTATACAATAAGAGCAATATAACCAAAAGTCTCCAGTGTATTTTTAAAAATTCTTTGTGAAAGAGATAGTTTTCTAGTTCTTCTTTCAGTATCATAAGAGTGAATGGAATCTCTTAAGATGATGAAAATGTAATTTATTTAGATATCTCTGTGTGTGTGTGTGTGTGTGTGTGTGTGTGTGGTCTACTTCCTAATAGATTTAACATAAGTTTATAATAAAGATACAATAAACTCGTTAAATCATAGTAGATATATCAGGGCCAAGAATAAATGATATTTGAGAGAAGTATTGTTTCAGATAATTTAGAATTTTTGGAATTTGTATATATTCAAACATATTTATGAGAGAAAATATCAATACAAAATATGATTGTATAGTGCCAAGATGGTCATAGAAGGGAGAAAAAAAAACAAATATTACGATTTGAACAGTTTAAAGAGAAATCAAAGAGATAATTTGAACACTTGGAAAAAGAGCTCAAAAAACAACATATAGATAACCTATAAGAAGTTGTCAAAAAGAGGAAATTATCTTTTTTGTCTGTTTTTCTTTTAAGAGACAGAGTTTCACTTTGTCCTAGGCTAGAGAGTGCAATGTCAAGGTCATAACTTACTGCCTTCAATTTCTAGGCTAAAGTGATTCTGCTGCCTGGGCCTCCCAAAGTGCTGTGATTATAAGCATGAGCCACCACACCAAGCAAATTATCTTCCTTTAAACACCATATAATAGGATTTTTAGAGATCAAGATAACTTTAGAGATGCTAAATTCAGAATTTCCCAAACTATGTCTCCAAAATACATTTTATTAGTTGGCATTTCTTTTATTAAATAATCGCTGATCATATCCATTTGTAAAAAGTACTTCAAATGAAAGAAATGTATTTGCTACATAAATGCTCAGAGCCAATGCTGATGTGTCTTCAGGTGAAGAGGAAACCATCATTCTCAGCAAACTGACAGAAGAGCAGAAGATCAAACACCGCATGTTCTCACTCATAGGCGGGTGTTGAACAATGAGAACACATGGACACAGGGAGGGGAGCACTACACACTGGGGTCAGTTGGGGGGAAATAGGGGAGGGACGGGGGGGGGTGGGAAGCTGGGGAGAGATAGCAAGGGGAGAAATGCCAGATGTAGGTGATGGGGAGGAAGGCAGCAAATCACACTGCCACGTGTGTTCCTATGCAACAATTTTGCATGTTCTTCACATGTACCCCAAAACCTAAAATGCAATAAAATAAATGGGGAAAAAAAACAAGAATGCTGCATTTCCCAAATGTATTTGACCACAGTTCTTTTTTTATAGTATTCCATTAACACTAAAAAGAGCAACTTTGGTGTTGGGAACAATGACAAATGCCAATTTAATCCATTCCTTTTATGATTCTTTTTTAAAATGTATAAATTAGGCAGTTGAGGCACAGAGAAAAAAAAATGTACCAAAAATCACACGGAAATGTGGTAAAAAGGGAATAATGGCATAGTTCTAAAAAGCTGCACTGCAGTAGGTATTAGATGGATAAACATAAGCAAACAACACCTGTTTCTTAGTTTCATCAGGTAGAAAATGAGATAATAATAGTATCTATCTGCTAGACTTATTTTGAGTGTAAATTAGATAATATTTGCAAAGCTTAGCATAGCTTTGGCCTATAATAAAAATCAGAAGAAATATTAGCCAGTATAAGTATTACTAATTGAATTTAAGCAATAACAAATAACCACATAAATTTGAATAATGTAAGTTATTATTCCCATCAACTTTTCATCTTAAATGCTAACTGCTGACCTAGTAACAATAAAGACAAAATTGTTATTAAATAAGGTTATTAAATTTAGGCTCTAGTCTATTTACAAAGCAGAGTTCAACTAGGACACTTATGAATAAACTATAAATACTTTATTTCCCACTTGCAGATGCATTTGTAAACTCACAAAGCAATCTTGGTGAATTAATTAAGTTATATGATACTTGCTACTTTTTCGTTCTGTTTTCTCATTCTCATTTATATCTAGAGAATACAGAATTAAAGCAGTCTTATAGGAGAATACTAATCAAGAAAACAGTTTCTTACTCAAAAGAAAAAGTTTATTAAAATTCATATACTAAATTCTGCTGTTATTGTTAGACTATTTATCTGCACATAAAATCACCTAATAATTTAACTATTTTTTATTTATAACCAAACTAGATCACAATATCTTCTACTGAATTTTTCACCTGACATATGATAAAAATGGCACTCACAAATGTTGGCTCATAAACTGCCAACATTCATGCCTATTATAATTTTAATCCTTAAAACTAGAACTATTTTGTTCTTGTGCAAAAAATATTAATGTTATCTCCTAATTAAATCCATCCTTTGAAATGTATTGTAAAATACATTAATTAAACAGAATATTTTGCAATATGATTTAATTACTTTAATAGCCTAAGATTATGTGTCTACAAAAAATGATATCATCTTATTTGCAAAGATGTCTTGGAAGACATCCTTATCAAGGTAAGGTAAAGTCATTAGGGTGGGCCTTAATCTGCTATTACTGGTGTCCTTATATGAAGAATGAAATTTGGATGCAGGTACACACAAAAATAATACAATGTAATGACACAGACACAGAAGGAAGTCTGGCTTGTGGCAATATCACTCCAATCTCTGCCTCTGTGAAGCCTAGATTGGAGTGATGCTGCCACAAACCAGGAAATGCTAGGGGCGACTAGAAGCTAGACAGCAAAGAAGGATCCATTCCTATAGGCTTTGGAGAGAGCATGACTCTGCTGAAGTCCTGATTTCAGACTTCTTGCCTCCAGAACTGAGAGAGAATAAAGCCTCATTGTCATCTGAAGCCACCAAGTTTGTGGAACTCTGTTACAGCAGCTCTAAGAAACCAATACAAAAAGATTGTATTGCTGTATACATTTTAGCATTCAATGCAATAAAAGCAATTATTTTCATACCTGGGGATTTCCCTTAAAAACAAGGTGACAAACACATGTGAAGCGTTTTCAGATAGAAGCAAAAATAAAACACTGAAAATCTATTGACTGAATTTAAAAGTACATAGATACATAGGAAAGATTAACATATGAGGAGGTACAAAAATTGGTGGAAGGGGTACCTGAATTTCTAAAAGTACAAATGTTTTATAATGACATATGGGTTACCTATTCTTAGGATGATTACTGTTAGGAAAAGATAAAACAAATATGACATCAAAATAATATATTTTCTTTTCCATCTTTGTTATATTTAACATTTAATCTATAGAAATAAAATTTTATTTACATCTGTGTTAAAACTTTATGATATTGAAACAAAATAGGCATTGTATAATATCTAATGAGGACTCTAGGAAAAGTCTTGAATTACACCTTACATTTGTGATCACAAAGGGATACTGAATTCCTTAAAATGGTAGTCTCACTGTGAAAATTGAAATAGAATGCCAGCTTTGGTTAACAGCTACCAATGCTTATTTTTCTTCTACTTGAAGTTTTATAGGGAAAAAGAGCACTACATTAAGAGAAAGCACCAAAAGACTGAGAGCATCCTTCAAGAGAGAAAAACAAAGTCTCTAAAAAAATCCTGATATTACCTAGACAACAAACATTGTCTTCAAAACAGGAAGAGAGCAATAAATAGTTATATCCTATCTCTTAGATCTGTGAGAGTAATCTTTGGTTTTCTCATATGAACTTTCTTTGGGATTCACATATGGTTACGCATATTAATAAAACAGAAAAATGTAGTAGCAATACCATTCCTAGTGGTTCAGGTTTATTCTAAGTCTTTATCCCTAACCTGCTCCCATTGGAATGAAGAGGCCGGGTGATAGCAGAATCAGCAGCAGAAGCTGGTATCACCAAACACTATGACATGCTCAGAAGAATAAAATAATAAAGAGCTGGGAAAGGCAACCTGGAGCCCACAATTAGATCCAAATATATACTGGCATCTTATTGTATGAAAAGCAAACTTTAGCTTTGTAATGCAGTGGAAATAGAATTACTTGCATAATAACTGGAATTGTTTCAATGGCTGTGTTAATTATCACTGCATTCTTTTTCAGCAACAGTGATTATGATATATACTAGATAGATTTTAATGCAAAAAATAAAACTAGCAAAGGGCTGGGTGGAGGGAGTGATAAACATGCAGAGCACAGAGAAATTTTAGGGCAGTGAAACAATTCTGTATGATATTATAATGGTGGATATATGTCATTATACCTTTATCAAAACCACTAGAATGTACAAAACCAAGAGTGAATTGTAATATAAACTATAGAATTGTGATAATAATGTATCAATGTAAGTATATCAATTGTAACAAATGTACCACTCTGGTGTAGGATGTTGATAATGAAGAAGGTTGTGTGTGTATGTGGGGACAGGGGCTTTTTGGAGCATATCTATACCTTCTAGTTAATTCTGCTATGAGCCTAAAACTGCTCTAAAAAATAGTGTACATATATATATTTTTTAAAGTACAACTTGGGATAGAGAAGTAAAACCAAAATTTTAACAAAAACATTGGCATCATTAATAGCATAAGAATTATGAAAAATTAAAAATCTTCCTTTAGTATATTATGAAGTATTAAAAACATGTGGTATTTCAATGTATACCTGTGTGGTCACGGGCACCAGAGACGGATTGCCCAGGTGTGAATCTTGGCTATGCTACATGCCACCTGCGTGACAGAGATACAGTGATTTAACTTCCTATCTTCTCAGTTTCTTGATCTATAAAATAAGGATAATAAAAAATCTACCTTTTGGGTTCATTATGAATATTATGAGTTAATAAATGCAAGGCACCAGAAAAGCACTTGGCATCTATTTAAGCACTGCACTGTATAGTGTTAGCCTATATGTATTATTACACTAAATTTATCATATGCTTAAATTACTTTTTGCAACAAAAATATTTTATAAATAACTATTTGCATACAAAGATGATCAAGTTACGTAGCTTAAATGAAGTAATCAATTTGAAGAATAGATTAATACATGTTGAAAAATGAAATAAAGAAATCTATATGCTGTAATACAGGTTTTGAAAACTTATATACAACTATCAAAGCAAGAAAATGTATGCTCTGCAGTGTTTACAATGATTACCTCAGTGGAGGTGGAATTTTAAGTACTGAAGAGAGAAATATAAAGGGTTTTTGCCCAGAGATTATTGTAGAAATAAATTACTTGCATTAAAAATAACAAAATTTCATCTATATAATATGCCATAAACTTAGCATCATATTGTGAACATATGTTAAACTCTTAAGACACAGTACACAGAGGTCATCTACAAGACAAATAATTGGCAAAGAGATGAATCCTTGGGTTGTACTTCTAATGATTTGAAGAACATACGATGTGTTGTGTGCCTTTCTGAGGGGCTCTTCTCATAGAACGGAAAGAATTTCTTTTTTTTTTCTTTTTTTTTTTTTCCCA
>NW_016107796.1:291061-295393 GCF_001604975.1 Cebus imitator
TCCAAAGGATTACAAATCGTTCTACTATAAGGACACGTGTACACGAATGTTCATTGCAGCACTGTTTACAATAGCAAGGACCTGGAAAGAATTTCTTAAAGATACCTTTCATGTAATAAGAACCTCATTCTACATTTGTCGATAATGTATTCTAAGAAAAATGCTTCATGTTTTTATCCTTGCATTGTAACGATAATCAATGAGCCAGGTGCTATGTGACATATTACATATGCATTACATATTTTAACTCAACAATCCTTTAAGTTAAACACCATGTTTATCACTGTTTCCAGATGAGAAAACTGAGGCTTAAGATAGTTTAAGTAACTAAGCAAGATGGAGGCTAATAAAAAGTGGTACCAATATTCATATTGAAATCACTTTTCTGTGTTTTAAGATTTTAGCCTGGGACTTGTAACTGTCATCTCATTATATGTGAAACATCTTTGGGTTTAAAGCTGTCCAAGAGTGACCTAGGCATTATGTCTTGAGTCCTGATAGTCCAATATACCAGAACCAGATGATGTGGCTTCATGACTCTCGAATACTTTTTTTCTCCTCTGTTCCATACTGAAATGGAAGATCTTCCCATTATGCTTTACACTTTGTTTCTCAATGCTGACAAGTATCAAAAGTGATTATGATGCCAGTTCCAACCGGCTATAAACAGCAGTAATAGAAACAATTTTTTTTTGTAATTCTGAACCATATATATGTGACTGTGGGTACCTCTCCTTCAATTCTTATACCTTCTGCATTGATACATGTGGTATTTTATTTTCTATTTGCTTACACTATTACTTTAGTATGTTGTATAAATCCACAACATTGATTCCTTCATAACTGATTCTTAGTTCAATATTTTTATATCTAATCCCAAGGCTACCTCCTCAGGTTGCTTCGCTGAGTTTGTTATTTCTCTTTCTTCTTTTCTTTCTTCCCTTTTCCTAACTTGTTTTATGTGATTTTTGTTGTTGTTGTCTTTGTTACTGACATTTCCTTTGCTATGCCATCTCCCAGTTAGTCTGATTTTTAGAGAAAATATAATGTTTCACTGATTTCCTTAACTGACTCGAATTAGATAAATTGCTGATTATTTTTCTTTATTAATATATAAAAGGAGTAATTATATTACTAATCAGTATTGTTTGAAAATCAAATCACATGGCATATGAAAAAGAAGTGGCATAATGCAAATAATTATATTAATTATAGGAACTGTAATGTACTCATTCAACAAACATTTACTGCATCCTTACTATGTGCAAGGCATATGAAAGGAACTAGGAACAGAGTGAATATAATTGTTTAAGCACCCTTGACATTAAAAATCTAAGCTTAAAATTGTTTAATTACAATTGTGCTATGTACAGAAGAACTTGACCTAGACTGTTAAAAATCATTTTCCTTGAGAAAATATTACTGTTGTGGGCAGAATTGTGAACCCCTAAAATTCACATGTGGGAACCCTAACCTCCAGTACTTTAGAACGTGACTTTATGCTGTATTTGGAGATAGAACCTTTAAACAGGTGATTAAGCTGAAATGATGACAGCTGTTAGGGTAGGCCCCAATCCAGTCTGATCCGTGTCCTTTTAAAAGAGGAAATGTGCATAAAAGGAGAGATGCTAGGGAAGTGCACACACAGAAGAAAGATCATGTGAGGACACAGTGACAAGGAGGCTACCTGCAAGCCAAAGAAAAAGACCAGAAGAATCCCAAAGTGCTGACATATTGATCTTGGACTTCTAGCCTCTAAAAGAAAGAGAAACAAATTTCTATTGTTTAAGCCAGCGGTCCCCAGGGTCACGGACTGGTATTGGTCTGTGAGAATAGAGTTGCACAACAGGAGGTGAGCAGCCAGCATTATTGCCTGAGCTCCACCTCCCATCAGATCAGTAGCAGCATTAGATTCTCATAGGAGTACTAACCCTATTCCAAACTGTGGATGGAAAGGATCTACCTTGTGCAGCCATTATGAGAATCTAATGCCTGATGATCTGTCACTGTCTCCCATCACCCACACCCAGATAGGACCATCTACTTGCAGGAAAACAAGCTCTGGGCTCCCCATGATTCTATATTATGGTAAGTATGTAATAATAATGGAAATAAAGTGCAGAATAAATGTAATGCCCTTGAATCATGCTGAAACCATCTACCCAGCCCCCATGGAAAAACTGTCTTCCACCAATCATATCCCTGGTGCCAAAAAGGTTGAGGACCGTTGGTTTAAACTATTCAGTGTATATTTGTTATGGCAGCCCCAAACTAATGCACTTACACAATTTTTTAAATGAACATTTTAACTGCTATATCAGTTCAATCATAGTCATGCAAGTGACATACAAAGTACCTCTTCCTTGCTGACTTGGTAACTCTGTATCCTAATTATAAACAAAGTACAAAACAGGAGAACACCTAGTTTGCAGTCCTATATCTATAGAGTGGGAAAAGAAAGTCCACTTCCTTATTAACAAATCAACACTGAGTACCGCAACACTGCATAAAGTAGTTAATGGATCTGGATTTATTAAGAAAGAGATTCTTCAGAGAGTTACTCCTAATGAATGCATGTTTTAAGAGAGAAGGAGGTGTGAAAACTAACTAAATGTCCAAAGTTAGAGTCTGCCATTCTTGTAAATCAACTCTAGCGGTCTCTTAAGGGACATGCATATGCAAATAAACGTTATATTCTTGGCAGTGGTCCCTTTAATTTATAAACATTCATAATGGAAATACCAGAAAGACTTCATGAGGGGAATTCCTGGCTGACTTTAAAACTAACAGCATTCAATCTTAGAGCCATATTTAACTATGTTGGCATGTTGCCTTGTCACATTTTTAGTACTTCTTAATATAAGCTTATTGGTTTACACATTTTTAATAGCTCATCAGGTACAATTGTCGCTGAATGCTGCATAAAATTAAAATAATTAGATATTAGGCAAGGTCCTACAAAATATTACTGCTTTTTACATATAGGCATTAACATGTCTGAAATTAAAATATGTGGGTTGAAATATCTGCTTAAAATATAGAAAATAGCATTTCAAATAAGTTTTACTGAATGAAAATATTAAAAGCAATGATACTTAAAATATCTTATTTTAAAAAGAAACTTTTAAAATAATTTACAAATGATAATATATTTGTTTGACTCAGGACTTTAGAAAACTAAATTCAAGGAAGTAGGCTGCCTGCTCCATTAAAATAACAATTTTTAAGGCAATAAAAACTTATCAAGTGTTGTACTTTCAACCTAAATTGCTGTATTACATTTGATTGGCACATTAGAATGTAAATATAGGTGATTAGTGTATGTAGGTGATTGCACTTGTACATTTGGGTACAGCTGGTCCTTGAACAACATGATTTTCAACTGCATAGGTCAGGTCTCTATCCAGAGTTTTTTCAATAAATATATTGAAAAATATTTTGCAGATTTGTGATAACTTGAAAAAATTTGCAGATGGACCATGTAGCCTAGAAATAGTAAAAAATTAGAAGTTAGATATATCATGAATGCATAAAATATACAATGATGGGGGGACGATCAAAGATGGCTATTTAGGAACAGCTCAGGATTGCAGCTCCCAGTGAAAGCGCAGAGGGTGAGTGGACGACGCATTTTTATTGCCCACAGACTAGGCAATTCCTGGGCAGAGGAGCTCCACGGGTCGCCAGCGTAGCTGTTTCGGCCAGCGCGGCTGTGCTGGCCGGCACCGCTGCTTTGCCCCACGTGGCTGCTTTGTTGGTGCCCTAGAGCAGTGGTTCTCCATATGAAATACACCGGTCCGGGTGCCCTTTTGGCTGGTGATTGGAGCCACTGGAAGTCACCCATTCATCTGTTTAAAAAGGGGACTGAGCAGGGAGCCAGGACAGTAGATTCCAGGGCAAAAAAAGCGCCACAAATCTCAGTGCTGCTGTTTAAGCCAGCACAGTGAGTTGTCACACGGGAAAAAACACACAAGGTGGTGCCTCTTCAACCAGCGACTGGAGCACCAACTTAAAAAAAAAAAAAAAAAAGGCTCTGAGGCAGGGAGCCAGGCGATCAGGCTGGTCCCACCCCCACAAAAGAACAGCAATCAGAAACTCAGGATAGAGAGTTTCACAGCAAGTGCAGCTGAACCCGGGACAGTCCAGCTCTGTGGGGGAGGGGAATCCACGATTACCGAGGCAGCCTGCCACTTCAGAGGTAGTCAGCCAATGCTGCGGCAGCCCGCCATTGCCAAGGCAACCCGCCATTGCTGAGGCAACCTCCGCTGCCAAGGCATCCCGCCACTGCAGAGAGGCTTCGCCTTAACAGAGGCGGGCCACCATTGCCGAGGC
>NW_016107796.1:300342-305834 GCF_001604975.1 Cebus imitator
AAAGTCATGATATTACAAGAAAAAGTTGAATTGCTTGATATCCACTATAGATAGAGGCTGGAACTGTGGTTCTCTGCTATTTCAAGATAAATGAATTCATCATTAAGGATCAATGTAAAGAAAGAAATGAAAATTAGTGAAGCTGTCCCTGTTACTATGCAAGCAAGTGCAAAATACCTTGTACTTTGTGCAAAATACCTTGTACTTTGTGCAAAATGTCATTTTATCTCGCATTAAACATATAGCTTTTACGTGACTGCAGAATTGCTATAAAGGGGCCTGCCTATAGACTCTAATATGATTTCAGAACAAGTGAAGTCATTATCTGACAATGAAAAAGAAACATCTAAAGCTCAATAATTTAATCCCAGCAAAGTATGGTTTGATAATTTTAGATAGGTTTGTTGTATAGAATTATATCAAGAGAATCAGGATCTGCCAACCAAGAGTCAGCAAACAAGCCCCCAAATGCCATTAGGAAAATAAATAAAAAGGAAAGATATCTGCCTGAACAGGATTTTAATGCAAACAAAAGTGTGCTATTATTAGTAAGGAAAAGAAGCAAGCTCCAGTAATAGAATAACTCTACTGTTTTGTACAAATTAAATCAGGTTTATGATTTGGACTGCTCTTACACATAAAGCTGCTAACCCCCAAGCCTTGAAGCCAAAGATAAACACCAGCTGTCAGTGTTTTGGTTGTACAAGAAGGCTGGGACAATGAGAACTTTTTTTCTACATTGGTTCCATTGAGTGTCCCTGAATCAGAAAGTACCTTTCTAGTAAGGGACTGCCTTTTAAACTTCTTTTGACATTGGACAATGTCCCAGGCAATCCAGAACCCCATGAGTTCAATACTTAAGGTGTTGAAGTGGCCTACTTGGCCCCAAATACAGTATCTCTACTTCAGCCTCTAGATAAAGGCTCATGAAGAAGACCTTTAAGACTTATTACACACAGTATTCTATGGAAAATATCATCAGTGCTATGGAAGATAATCCTAATAGAGAAAACATCATGGAAGTCTAGAATGATTACAATATTAAGGATTATATATCATTGTTATAGAGAAATCCATGAAAGCCATCAAATCTGAAACAGTCAATTCCAACTAAAGAAACTCTCCAGATGTGCATGACTTCAGATAGTTTACAAAAAAAAAAAAAAAAAAAAAAAAAAAAAAAAAGTGGATGTGGCAAAAAAAAAAAAAAAAAAAAAAAAAAAGGAGAGAGGTGAAGGGTTCCAACATAGGGATCCTGGGAAATTAAAGAGCTAATAGACACATCAGAGGAATTAGCAGAACAGAACTCGATGGTGATGGGTGCTTTTGAACCAGTGCCAGTCAACAAGGAAAAAACGCAGAAGCAGCAGTGCCCGAAATCAAATTAACAGTAGATAACCTGACAGAAGGTTCCAATTATTCATAACAGTTTTTGACTTATTTTATGACATGGATACTTCCATAAGGACACTGAAATTAAAGCACACGGTGTAAGAAGGATTGGCAGTATAGATACATTTTTAGAGAAGTGAAAAAGCAAAATAAGTCAGGCTAAAATTATGATGTATTTCTGAGAAGTTACACTGAATATGCCTGCGTCTCTGTATTAGCCTGTTTTGGGGCTACTGATAAAGACATAGAGGAGACTGGGAAGAAAAAGAGGTTTAATTGGATTTACGGTTCCACATGACTGGGGTGGCCTCAGAATCATGACGGGAGGTGAAAGGCACTTCTTACACTGTGGTGGTAAGAGAAAATGAGGAAGAAGCAAAAGCAGAAACCCCTGATAAACTCATCAGATATCATGAGACTTATTCAGTGTCACAAGAATAGCATGGGAAAAACCAGCCCACCTGATTCAATTACCTCACATTGGGTCCCACCCACAACACATGGGAATTCTGGGGGATACCTTTCAAGCTGAAATTTGAATGGGGACACAGACAAACCATATCACTCTCCTGCCTCCCCTTCCACCTCCTCCACCTGTTCTGTTCTGTCACCCTAAGAGAGCCAGAAAAACCCCTCCTGATCTTCTCCCTCCTCCACCTTTTCAATATGAAGATGATGAGAATGAAGGTTTTATGATTATTCACCCCCACTTAATTAATAGTGAGTATATTTTCCTCTTCCTTATGATTTTCTTAGTAAGGTTTTCTTTTCTCCTGGTTACTTTTTTGTAAGTATACAGTGTGTGTGTGTGTGTGTGTGTATAAAACAAAAAATTATATATTAAATGACTATGTTATCAGTAAGACTTCTAGTCAACAGTAGCCTATTCGTGGTTAAGTTTTTAGGGAGTTAAAATTTATTCATGGATTTTCAACTGTGTAGGGTGTCAGTGACCCCAGACCTTCTGTTGTTTGAGTCAACTGCATTAGAATATCAGAATATGGATATCTCTATTTCTTCTATTCACTTCTCTTTTTTCACTCACCAGGTTTTCAGCTCAAATACTCCCAAAATATATATTCTACTAATAGAAGGCTTATTTTCATTAATAATTTGAAAATAAATTCATAACATATTCAAAGTAAGCAAGCCTGATTGGCTATAGGCATTCATTCACATTCATTCACACTTCAACTGTTTTTTTCTTTTTGTTGTTGTTGTTGTTGTTTTTTTAACTTTTATGTTAAGTTCAAGGATAAAAGTGCAGGTTTGTTACATAAGTAAACTTGTGTTATAGGGGTTTGTGGCACAGATTATTTCATCACCCAGGTATTATGCCTAATACCATTAGTTATTTTTCTGATTTTCTCCCTATTCCAACCCTCCACCTTTAGAAAGGCCCCAAATACATCAACTGTTATTGAAGTACCTATTATTGTTACTGAGCATATTAACAAGTTAACCAAATCCATTGGAACACTTAAGGAAGGGAGACTTCATTTGGAATAAAAATTAGGCAGAAAAATGAACATTCTAGGCAAAATAATCAAACAAGTCATAATCATAGGATGTGAAAGTGACAAGCAGTGTAGTACAGGGTACAAAGGCAGAAAACATCCAAAATTTGAAGTAGAGGAAGCTGTCTTAGTGCTCAGCTCTGCCACTGACCTGGTATATGGAACTGGTGCATAATGGACACAGAAACAAATTTATCCTCTGTGAAATATGAAAAAAGCTTAATTATTCTCTCCAACCAAAATGTTATGATTCTGGAATGTCTAAGAAGGTGACATAGTAGGAAAAAGGAAAAGCAAAAATACCAGATTTATCAACAAGTTATTTATGTCCAGAAGCTGTAAGAAATGCAAACAACAAAAAAAAAATGTGTATTGTGAATTGCTGGTCCTGGATTAAACATTTCAAAAATATTTTTTTTATCTTTACAGACCATAGACTGGCATTATGAACACTTACTTTAGTTTAGTACACCTACTCAAAAAAATTGAAATATAATAACATTTTTCAACTTCATTATGCAGAAATGGGAGACATAGTAAATATGTGGAAAGTTATATTTCTCTATGTTGTATAAATCTATAGTATCATAAACTTTGCTTTTACTAAACCTTTCAAACAATTACATTTTTAGGCCATATTTCCAACAACTATATGGGTCTATAATTCAGTGCCAAGGATTCTTCCTCTTCCCCAAAATTATGTTATTCATCTTTGGGGGACAAAAGCTAAGAGAGTGTGTGTGTGTGTGTGTGTGTGTGTGTGTTCACGCGCATGCATATGTAATTGTGTTTGTATGTGCATGTGCCCATGTGTGTGTGCTCAGGTGTGTATTTTCTATTCCTTGCTAATAAAAGCATTTCCTGGTTTCCAGGGACCAGGAAGTAAGTAGCTTTCTGTACTACACAAGGAAAACAGTGCCTCACACAAGATGTTAATGAACATTGATGTGGGAAGAGGCAAAAGCTAACTGCAATGTACCTTCCTGACATCTCTGAACTTCGCATGACCTTATAAGAGATTTTGTTATCATGTTTGAGGACCATTGGAATCCTTACATAACTGGCATAATACAATACTGGACAATAAGTAATTAAACAATAATGTGTTCTGGAAAGAGCTTAAAGCTACACAGCAAATACATGATGCTGAGAAAATGCAGGAACTTATTTTCAGCTCAGACTCCTACTAGAAACAGGCTCTTGGTCACCCAAGCGTCTTGGACAGCTTCCATGTCATGGCCATGGCTCACTGAGGACAAAACTATTAGCAGATAATTACTGATTTTATGGAAATGAGATAGCCTGGAGTTTATTTAGCTATATCCATATATTACATATTTCTCGTTTTCAGCACTATTCTCAACACACGCTGCATGAGGACCTATACTAAAGACCTCTTAAGTTCCTGTTAAATTTAGGTACCTGGCCAAGGAGAGTTATCCCTATTTGAGTTTTCATTGTGATGTCTTGTTTGGGTAAAATCATGGAACTAACACTGCTTATAAATTTCTGCCTAAAGAAAGGGTTATCGCAGTCACAGAGTATTGCGTATCTCACCTGGAAACTCCTCACACAATTTGGTGAGGGTTTAGCAATTTTATTATAACAATGAAACAACAGATACCATACCACTAGTTTAATATTAATTTTCCTCATTGTATTTTCATTCATTTTATTGCCATGCTTTTTTCAAACAGATTATTCTGTTTTCTATAGCTTTCTAACAGGTTAGGAAAGCACATCTAGAAGATAGTAGTGTATAATTCTTTAGTTATTTAAAGAATAGAATTTATAGCATGTGAAATTTAGATGACAATTTTAAGTAAAATTAATCATAAAAACTATATCTGACATTTATTTTCACGTGCAGATTGTGTACTCAGATGCTTTACATTAATGATCTTTTTAAGTTATCACATCAGCCCTAAGAAGAAGGTATTCCTATTTTCCTTATTGTATAGGTAGGAAATCTGAGGATTTGACAACTTGAGTAATTTGTTAAGTTAATACTGGTGGGAAGTATTAAAGCTGAATCTAAACCTCCTGAGACAGACTCCACAGCCCATAAACTTATCATTAATTAATAGGAAAAAAAGTCATTCTCATTCTCATTTTTGGTATTTCATTAGTAAGCTGGAAGAATTGCCAGCAATTTGGGATATAATTCTTTTTTCTGATGATAAGCATAGTCAATATTTACTGAGGATCAGAATTAAACTAAGCAATTTCAATATAGTAACAAATATTCATTCTCACAAGACACGCATAAAGTAGAAACTATCATATCTTCTGTTGTACAAATAAACAAAAGCATAGAGATTAAAAAAAAACTTGCTCAGGGTAACATAAGGCTTATGCAGTGGAAATGGGATTCAAACTTAGCTGTCTGGCTCCAGTGCCCCTGTATTTACTCCTCCACTGCAATGCCTCCAAGAAGAAAACAAAACACATCAGAAAGTGACAAATTCTCAACTTAAAATATTTATAAAAGATATGTTTACTGACCACATAGGGTTTAGGAGGGAAAAACTTCTTTTAAAAACACTTTATTTTTACTTTTTTTTTTTTTTTTTTTTTTTTTTT
>NW_016107796.1:305867-309385 GCF_001604975.1 Cebus imitator
TTTTAAAGCTGGGCACGGTGGCTCATGTATGTAATCCCAACATTTTGAGAGGCTGAGCTGGGAGAACTGCTTGAGTCTTGGAGTTCAAGACCAGCCTGGGCAACATAGTAAGACTGTCATCTCTACAATAAATAAATAAATAAATAAATAAGCAAAATTAGCTGGGTATCATGGTGCATGCCTGTAGTCTCAACCACTTTGATGGTTGAGGTGAGAGAATCACTTGAACCCAAGAAATTCAGGCTGCAGTGAGTCACGAGACCCTCACTACACTCTAGCCTGGGCAACAGAATAAGACCTTGTCCACAAAATATGATAATAAAAAAAGACACTATTTTTTTCTAATGTTGAAGAAACATAAATATATTAACAATATTCATTTCCATTTATTGAGAAATATGAGATTTGTAAAGAAAAAAAAAACACAAAGTTTAGGAAAATTTAAAAAAAATAACCTAAGGTTACAGAGCTAATATTTAGAGATGATAGAATCTAAATCTAAGTAGATATAGATAGATAGATAGATAAATTTCTAAAAAATATATACACAGACTTGTATAAGTATAGATGTATAAATACATGTATTTAGATATGTATATACATATTTATATGTATATACATATTTATATGTATAAGTATATATACATATATATATATATATATATATGCACACACACATATACACACATACATATATAACATATACGTACATTAAACAAGTACTAAAGCCAGGTTACTCTGGTGCAGATGCTGCAAATAACATAGAAAATCTGGAGATTATTCCTGGGTCCCACCAGAAATTGAGGAATCCCATCGGATTATTTTACATTGAACAGGAACTCTGTAATTGTCTCAGACTGGCAGCTTTCCCTGGCTTCCAGCAGAAGGAAACACAGATCTTTGAACAAAATAATTCCTAATTAGACTGTTGGTATTCCCTCATACTGACTTCTAACAAATATGAGCTCACAGTAGAAAACTGGAAATAGCGGGAGGATCCAAGATGGCCAAATAGGAACAGCTCTGGAGTGCAGTCCCCAGCAAGAACAATGCAGAGGGTGAGTGCCCACCACATTTCCAAACAAATTTTCACTGCCAACAGACCAGGAAACTCCCTGGCCAAAAAGCACCACAAGTTTTCAGCACAGTGGTTTCAGCTAGTGCTGGGTTGGTGCACAGAAACTCACACAAATCTAGGCAGCCATTTCAAGTGGCACCTGGAACGCCTGGGAGACAGAGCTGCCCATTCAACTGAAACGGAAGGGGCAGAGCCAGGGAGCCAGGAGATCTGTCTTGGCAGGTACCACCCCCAAAAAACAAGCAATCTGAAATGCTCTGGATGGAGAGTTTCGCAGCAAGTGCATCTGGACCCAGGACGGTCCAGCTCAGTGTGGGAAAGGGCAACCACCACTACCAAAGCAGTCTGCCACTACCGAGGCAGTTCACACAGCAGCTGCACAGAGCCTGCGGCAGCTCAGCAATACCTCTGGCTGGCACATTGTGACTAGACTACTCAGTGTGGGGCAGGACATCTATGAAAAAAGGCAGCAGCAAAACAGGAACTTATAAATAAAGCCAATCTTCCTAGGACAGAGCACCTGAGAAGAGAGGTGGTTATGAGTCCCATTGCAGCAGACTTAAAAGTACCTGCCCAGCAGATCTGCATGAAGCAATGTAGCTCCCAGCACAGCACTTGAGCTCCTATAAGGAACAGACTTTCTCTTCAAGCAGCTCCCTGACCCCTGTATGCCCAGAGAGACACCTCATAAAGGAGAGCTCAGGCTGACATCTGGCAGGTACCCTTTCAGGACAAAGATAACAGAAGAAGAAATCAGCAGCAACTCTTACTGTTCTACAGCCCCCCTAGGTGATTGCCAAGCAAGCATGGTCTGTAGTGGACCTCCAGCAGTCCTGCAGCAGAGAGGCCTGACTGTTGGAAGGAAAACTGAGAAGCAGAAATAACTTCATCATCAACATAAAGGACATCCACTCAGAGACCCCATTCAAAACTCAACAACTACAAAGACTACAGGTAGATAAAGCCACAAAGATGGGAAGAAACCAGCGCAAAATTGATGAACCATCAAAAACCAGAACACCTCTCCTACTCCAAAGGATAATAACTCCCCACCAGCTAGGGATCAAAGATGGGTAGAGAATGAATCTGATAAACTGACAGAAACAGGCTTCAGAAGGTGGGTAATAACAAACTTGTGAGAGCTAAAAGAACATGTGGTAACCCAATGCAAAGAAACTAAGAACATAGAAAAAAGGTTAGATAAGATCCTAAGTAGAATAAACAGCTTAGAGAAGAATATAAATGACTTGATGGAGCTGAAAAACACAGCATGAGAACTTTGCGAAGCATACACAAGTTTCAATAGCCAAATCAACCAAGAAGAAAGGATATCAGTGATTGAAGATCAACTCAATGAAATAAAATGAGAAGGCAAGAATAAAGAGTGAAAAAAAGAGTGAAAAGAAATGAACAAAGCCTCCAAGAAATATGAGATTGTGTGAAAAACCTAATCTACGTTTGATAGGTGTACCTGAATGTGACGGAGAGAAAGAATCCAAAGCTGGAAAATACTCTTCAAGTTATCATCCAGGATAACTACCTCAACCTAGCAAGCCAGGCCAGCATACAAGTTCAGGAAATACAGAGACCACCACAAAGATATTCCTCAAGAAGAGGAGCCCCAAGGCACATAATCATCAGGTTCACCATGGTTGAAATGAAGGAAAAAATGCTAGGAGGCAGCCATAGAAAAAGGTCAAGTTACTCACAAAGGGAAGCCCATCAGACTCACAGTGGATCTCTCAGCAGAAACCCTACAAGCCAGAAGAGTAGGGGCCAATATTCAACATCCTTAAAGAAAAGAAATTTCAACCTAGAATTTCATATCCAGCCAAACCAAGCTTCACAAGTGAAGGAGAAAGAAAATCCTTTATGGACAAGCAATTGCTAAGACATTTTGTCACCATCAAGCTTGCCTTACAAGAGCTCCTGAAAGAAGCACTAAACAAGGAAAGGAACAACAAGTACCAGCCACTCCAAAAATGTACTAAATGGTAAAGACCATCGACACAATGAAAAAAATGTGTCAAATATCAGGCAAAACATCCACTTAGCATCAAAATGAGAGGGTCAAACTCACACATAACAATATTAACCTTAAACATAAATGGGCTAAATGCCCCAATCAAAAGACACATACTGGCAAATTGGATAAAAAATCAAGACACATCATGTGCTGTATTCAGTAAACCCATCTTACATGCAAGGACACACATAGGCTCAAAATAAAGGGATGGAGGAAGATATATCAAGCAAATGGAGAGCAAAAAAAAGCAGGAGTTGCAATCCTAGTCTCTGATAAAATAGACTTTAAACCAACAAAGATCAAAAGAGACGAAGAAGGGCATTGCATAATGGTAAACGGATCAATGCAACAAGAAGAGCTAACGATCCTAAATATACACACACCCAATGCAGGAGCACCCAGATACATAAAGCA
>NW_016107796.1:309399-320479 GCF_001604975.1 Cebus imitator
AAAATAAAGGGATGGAGGAAGATATATCAAGCAAATAAAAAAAAAAAAAAAAAAAGCAGGAGTTGCAAACCTAATCTTTGATAAAATGGACTTTAAACCAACAAAGATCAAAAGAGACAAAGAAAGGCATTACATAATGGTAAAGAATCAATACAACAAGAAGAGTTAATGATCCTATATATGCACCCAATACAGGAGGACCCAGGTATTTAAAGCCAGCTCTTAATGACCTACAAAGAGACTTAGACTCCCACACAATAACAGTGGGAGACTTTAACATTCCACTGTCAATATTAGACAGATCAATAAGACAGAAAATTAACAAGTATATCCAGGACTTGAACTCAGATCTGGATCAAGCAGACCTAATAGACATCTACAGAATTCTCCACCCCAAATCCACAGAATATACATTCTTCTCAGCACCACATTGCACCTACTCTAAAATTGACCACATAATTGAAAGTATATCACTCCTCAGCAAATGCAAATGAATTGAAATCATAACAGTCTCTCAGACCACAGGGCAATCAAATTAGAACTCAGGATTAAGAAACTAACTTAGAACCACACAGCTTCATGGAAACTGAACAACTGGCTCCTGAATGTCAAACTGGATAAATAGAAAAATGAAGGCAGAAATAAAGATGTTCTTTGAAACCAATGAGAACTAAGACAATGTGCCAGAATCTCTGGGACACTTTTAAAGCGGTGTCTAGAGGAAAATTTATAGCAACAAATGCCCACATAAGAAGCAAGGAAAGATCTAAAATCAACACCCTATCATCAAAATTGAAAGAGCTAGAGGAGGAAGATCAAAAAAACTCAAAAGCTAGCAGAAGACAAGAAATAACTAAGATCAGAGCAGAAATGAAGGAGATAGAGACACAAAAAAGCCCTTCAAAAAATCAATAAATCCAGGTGCTGGTTTTTTGAAAAGATCAACAGAATAGACCCCTAGACAGATTAAGAAAAAAGAAAGGGAGAAGAATCAAATAGATGCAATAAAAAATGATAAAGGGGTATCACCACAGATTCCACAGAAATACCCACTACAGAGATTACTACACACAACCCTATGCACATCGACCAGTAGACCTGGAAGAAATGGATAAATTCCTGGACACTTGCACCCTCCCAAGCCTAAACCAGGAAGAAGTTGAAACGTTGACTAGATCAGTAACAAGGGCTGAAGTTGAGGCAGCAAAGAATAGCCTACCAACCAAAAAAAGCCCAGGTCCAGACAGGTTCACAGCTGAATTTTACCAGATGTACAAAGAGTAGCTGGTACCATTCCTTCTGAAACTATACCAAACAATACAAAAAAGAGGGACTCTTTCTCAAATCATTTTATGAGATCAACATCATCCTGATACCAAAAGCCAGCAGATACCCAACAAGAAAAGAAAACATCAGGCCAATATCCCTGATGAACATAGATGCAAAAATCCTCAACAAAATCTTGACAAATCAACTACAACAGCACATTAAAAAGCTAATCCATCATGACCGAGTAGGCTATATTCCAGGTATGCAAGGGTGGTTCAACATAAACAAGTCTATAAACGCAATCTACTAAATAAACAGAACCAAGGCAAAAACTGCATGATTATCTCAATAGATGCAGAGGAGGCCTTTGACAAAATTCAACAGCCTTTATGCTAAAAACTCTCAATAAACTAGGCATCGAAGGAACATATCTCAAAACAATAAAAGCTATTTACGACAAACATCCAGCCAATATCATACCGAATGGGCAAAAACTGGAAGGATTCCCTTTGAAATCTGGCACCAGAAAAGGATGCCCTCTCTCACCATTCCTATTCAATATTGTATTGGAAGTTCTAGCCAGAGCAATTAGGCAAGAAACAGAAAAAAAGGGTATTGAATTAGGAAAAGAGGAAGTCAAATTGTCTCTATTTGCAGAGGACATGATTGTGTATTTAGAAGACCCTATCATCTCAGCCCAAAATCTCCTGAAACTTCACGAGATAAGCAACTTCAGCAAAGTCTCAGGATACAAAATCAATGTGCAGAAATCACACTCATTTCTATACACTAATAGAGACAAACAGAGCCAAATCAAGGGTGAATTCCCATTCACAACTGCTACAAAGAGAATAAAATACCTAGGAATACAACTAACATAGGATGTAAAGGACCTCTTCAAGGAGAACTACAAACCACTGGTCAAGGAAATAAGAGAGGACACAAACAAATGGGGAAAGATTCCATGCTCATGGTTAGAAAGAATCAATATTGTGAAAACGGCCATACCACACAAAGTAATTTATAGATTCAACACTATCCCCATCAAGCTACCAATGACCACATTCACAGAACTGGAAAAAAACAAATTAAACTTCATATGAAACCAAAAGAGAGCCCACATAGCCAAGACAATCCTAAACAAAAAGAACAAAGCCAGAGGCATCATGCTACCTGATTTCAAACTATACTACAAGGCTACAGTAATCAAAACAGCATGGTACTGATACCAAAACAGAGATATAGACTAATAGAACAGAACAGAAGCCTCAGAGGCAATGCCACACATCTACAATCATCTGATCTTTGACAAACCTGACAAAACCAAGCAATGGGGGAAGGATTCCCTATTTAATAAATGGTGTTGGGAAAATTGGCGAGCAGTGTGCAGAAAGCAGAAACTGGAGCCCTTCCTGACACCATACACTAAAATTAACTCCAGATGGGTTAAAGACTTAAACATAAGACCTAACACCATAAAAACTCTAGAAGAAAACCTAGGCAAAACCATTCAGGACACAGGCATAGGCAAGGACTTCATGACTAAAACACCAAAAGCAATGGTAACAAAAGCCAAAATAGACAAATGGGACCTAATTAAACTCCAGAGCTTCTGTACAGCAAAAGAAACAATCATTGGAGTGAACCAGCAACCAACAAAATGGGAAAAATTTTTGCAATCTACCCATCTGACAAAGGGCTAATATCCACAATCTACAAACAACTAAAACAGATTTGTAAGAAAACAAACAAGCCCATTCAAAAATGGGCAAAGGATATGAACAGTGTTCATACTCATAGGCAGGTATTGAACAATGAGAACACATGGACGCAGAGAGGGAAGCATCACACACTGGGGTCTGTTCAAGGGGGCAAGGGAGGGACAGTGGGGGAGTGTGGGGAGGTCAGGGAGGGATAACATGGGGAGAAATGCCAGATGTAGGTGATGGGGGGATGGAGGCAGTAAACCACATTGCCAAGTGTGTACCTATGCAACAATCCTGCATGATTTGCACATGTACCCCAGAACCTAAAATATAATAATAATTAAAAAAAACACAAAGAAAGAAAATTGAAAACATACAAAGAAATAAGTGGACATATGCGATAAACAGCAGAGAAATACCAACAATATTTAAAACTGTAAGGATATCAAATATTGGACTTATCCATAGCAGAAAATAAATACATATAAACAGATTATTAATTTTAAAGTATCAAAAATACATAACAAAATATTATAAGTAACAGATCACATACAAATAGTCAAATATACATTTTGGAAATTAAAAAAATCATAGAAATATTAAAGGTTAGGCAAACAGTACAATAGCTCTAAAAGAGGAGAGTTAATTGGAAGATTTGTCAAAAGCATAAGAGACAGGCAAATCAATGAAACTTATGAGAGAGGATAAAAGATATGGAAGACAGAATAATCTAGTGTTTACCCAACTGAAATCCCAATGGGGAAAGAATAAGGCAGGTTATATTTGACTAGATAACCACTTATAAATTTCCACAACTAAAGAAGACCTGAAAACAGTGATATCAAAGCCTTATGTATGTAAATCCACATGAATAAAAATAAACAATTCTTAGCCAC
This sequence comes from Cebus imitator, assembly GCF_001604975.1. Lineage (NCBI taxonomy): Eukaryota > Metazoa > Chordata > Mammalia > Primates > Cebidae > Cebus > Cebus imitator. Next base: position 313,271 of record NW_016107796.1, read on the forward strand.
ATTATAGTGCAGCTATAAAACACCAAAGATAAACTGTAGATTTGAAGAGCAAGTTTGAGGGAAAGGGTATGACAGATCACTTCTAAAAGAAATACAATTAGTCTAAAACTAGGTTTCTCAAGTCCTGCAATGGAAACTGGAAGACAGCGAAATAATATCTTCTAAATGCTAATAGAAAATGACCATAAATCCAGAATTGTATATCCAACAAAATTATCTTTTAAGAATTAGTGCATAATACAAACATTTCAAAATTAAAAGAAACACTGTGAATATTTACTAAACTATGCTTTAAATTAAGGATGGCCACAGAAGGATAATTCTGTTCCTCATCCAAGAATAAAATAAAGGGAAGCCAATAACCTGGAGAAGTTACTTGCAACATATAATTGTCAGAGAATTTATTCTAAAACACAAACAAAAATACTAAAAATATCAGATAAAAATGCAACTCAGGAGAAAAAACTTGCTCAATTTCAAAAAGATATTTCAAGATAGATACAAATATTTTAAATCAACATCTTAAGATAGATATTAATGTCCAACAAACATATGAAAAGGTGTTCAATCTGATTTGTAGTCAGGAAAATAAAAATTAAGATCATAATGTCATATAATTGTTACATCCAAGATTAGAATTTAGAAGATAGATAATACTAAGTATTAATGAGGATGTGGATCCATTAGAATGCTTTCAGATTTCTAAAAAGAGTGTGAACCATTAGAAAACATTTAAATAAATAATTCTTGCGTGTTGTTTTTTAAGGCTGAACACATGCACATAATTCAACCATTTCATTTCTCTTTCTTAGCAGCAAAGCTCCTTGAACGAAGTGTTAGTCATATTCCCTTTTCCCATTTCTTTCCATTCTCTATCAAAACCACTTCAGTTGGGACTTTGTCTTCATGATTCTATTACACCTGCTCTTGCTAAGGTCAACAATACCTTCCTCATTGTTGATTCTAATGATTGACTCTCAACCTTTAGCTTGAGAGTTTTAGTTTTCCCACTAACTCATTGATCACTTCTTTTCCGCCTCCTTTGCTACATCTTCTTTGGATGTAACAAATATATAACATTATTATCTTAATATTTATTTTCATAACTACAAATCAGATTGAACACATTTTCATGTTTATTGGATGCTAATATCTATCTTAAAATATTGACTTAAAATATTTATATCTATCTTGAAATATCTCTTTTGAAATGGAGCAAGTTCACACTCTTGGTAATCTTATCCAAGCTTATGGTATGAAATTCCATCTATATATCTACAACTATATTAGGCCTAGATCACCCTCTTGAAATATTTAATTATATATATGTAACTTAACTCTTAATTGCTTTGGACACCTATCCTTGCAACCCTCCCCATGCATGTTCCATTTATACAGCCTAAAAGCCAGGAGGTTATCCTTCACTCTTTTCTCTAACACATTGGAGATCAATCTGTCAGGAAATCCTGATGACACTCACTTCAAAAAATATTTAGAATCCAACCAGCAGTCATTGCTCTTCTATCATGGTAGAAGGCAGCACTATCTCTTACCAGGATACAGTAATACCTCTCAATCATTTTCTTTACTTTTAACTTTGCTTTCTTCTTATGTTCTATGAAATTTCCAGAAGGACTCTTCTAGAATGTAATAATTATAGATCTCACTGGGCAACACCCTGTAATGGCTTCTCATTTCACTCAGAGCAAAATCTAAAACAATTACAGTTAACTATAAAACCTTAAGTGAGTCCATCATTTAAGGTTACCTCCACATCATCTCACTCTGCTCTGGTCTTTTTGCTGTTTTCACACACCAGGCATGTTCCAGCCTTAAGGTTTTTTACCAGCTGTCCCTGCCTGAACTTGTCTTCCTTCAAATATTTATATGAATAACTCCATACCTCCTCCATGTTTTTTTTTTTTTTTTAAAACGGAACCTTCTCCATGAAGCCTATGCTATCCTTCTCATTTAAAATTCCTCACCTCTTTTTCACTCCTGGAACCCCTACGACTCCTAATACCTGTTCACTATGAATTTAAAATTCCGTAAGATTCATAGTCTTGAAAAATATAATTATACCTTTTTATATTTGTTTTGGGTTAACTGATTCTATCAGTCAGAATATATGCTTCACATGTCTGGGATTTTTGTCTTTTATGTTTATCAAAGTAACTTAGAACACTATCCAGAGTAAGGGCTCAGCACATATATTCTAAATAAATAAATGGAATACACTATTTGGTATGTTCTCTAGAAAAACCATTATTCAGATGCAGTATTAATAATAGCAGATGTGCTTGTAAAAGCAAAACACCAGAAATCACCCAAACATATACTGACTTTTAGGAAAGGTGCTGCCTAGAAGCACCAACTCTTTTGTAGGTACTTCATCTCATCATGTGTTGTTTTCATTTTAATGACACTTCTATCCTTAATTTCAAAGGTCTGCATTTACAATCTTTTAATTAGCTGTCTGATTAAAACTTATTTAATTGAATTTTCAGTTAAATTTGGAATGAAAGATGAGAACTTGCTCCCCCATCCCTCACCAACATTGTTCAACTGTGGTCCGTTTTAATTGTAAAAATACATGAGAAGCTCCTGTCACTTCAGAATAGAATAATGAATATAGCATCATCAAATGACAGCTTTTCTTTTCTTTTCAAGTAAAATCCCTAAATAATGTATTTTAACATTGCCAGCACCCTGAAATCTACCTTCATTTTCACATTTATACTTTGATGCCCTATTGTTATTGCATCTTGCCCATTTGCAAGCGGGAAGGGTCCTCAGTGTTTGAATTTAACGTTCTTTCTTTCTTTCTTCCCAATCACTTAAGTATCCCTGAGTCCTTGTAATGGTGACAGCACACATCTAGGGGCTAAAAAGAATATAGAGTTAAAATATAGAGTTTATAAAAGTCTTTAAATAGTGATGTAAAATAAACAGGTAAAACTATTAGAATAAAATATTCCAACTCTCTCATTTTCAAAGCAGATATCACAATATTTATTGGCAGTAAATTCTTCTTGACTAAAGTTATCAAACCCCAAAAAGTGGATATAGAATTTATTTTTATGTATGTTAAAACTGGGCTCCATGTCAAACAATTCCTTAATAAATAAATAACAGAGGGAAGGTATGTTAGAGACAGGAAGCCCACAGATACTTAGATAAAATACAAGTTTTAGGCAAGGATAAAAGGATGAATTCAAGACATAAGAAATAAGTTCAGGACATACATACATATATACAGTTGTTGTCTTTTTAACTTTTTAGATTCTTACAGGCACCCACCTCATTTCCATGAACACTTGTAACTTTGTTTAGCTAAAGATCTTAGAATTTGTGTTAATACATTGCTAGCTCTGACTTCTCTAATGTTAAACTTAAATCATATGTTCCAAACCTGTCATTTTCAAAACAAGAAATGCTTCTATGATCAGGTATTAAAATGTCAATTTACAATTTATGTTTTAAAAAAGTTTTTTTTTTTTAAAGCTAAAATACACAAAAGTATTCAAAAATCTTTGTTAACTAGTGTTTCTTGTCTTTCTTTTGCTTTGTGGGTTTGACAGCATTTTTCCAAAAATATTCACCAAGAGGATTATATCAAAAGTAAAAAAAGAATTTCAAAAGCTTAAAAACACACATACTGAAAATGACAAAACACCAGGAATGTCTCTTTTGTGACAGAGATTCTTTAACAAATCAAAGAAATATAGGAAGAATCAAGATTAATTCTTCCAGGCTTGCCTTTAAATATGGCCTATTCTTAAAGATAGACTCAAAGAAGAAAACTTTATTTTTGATTAGTATACTGATTTAGAACTTAAAAAATTAATTTCTTCTGTTTTTTTTTTCCTCCTCAATCCCCAAAAAGGTATCTTGGGAAAAAAACAAATTGCATTTCTAATGAAAGAAAGCAAAATTTAATAAGTATTTATTCCAAAAATTAAAAGTTACAGAGTTTAAGAATTAATATAAACAAACTACAACATCAACATAATACAGTATTTCTGTCACAGATACAAGGAATTGCAGGACATTTGAATATTATGGCTATTGATGGTAATTAATATTGCTATTTTAGTTTTATAGAAATAACTTCATCCATTTGTCTATAATTTAAAAACGATTTCAATCTACATTTTAAAGACAATCTATAATGTTTGGATTTTGTCTGCAAATGCATGAGTAGTACTAAGAGACATTCTTTTAGTGGATTATGTCAGTTGTTAAAAAAGAAAATGAACACAATGAAAACTACCTTTAGCTTTGAATTAAAGTAGTAAATTTAAAATGATTTTTGGACACTAAATTTTCCACATTTTAAAAGGATTATGATATAATGTTTAATAGTGCTACTGTAGTACTTAATACCATGCAATTCATACCCATAATAAAGCAAATAACTTTAAGCTATGTAAAAAAGATGACACAGCTCAGACCATTGGATCAAAATCTTTACTGCCACCCTTGAAGAGAGAAAAATACTTCTCCATGAGAAAATTACTTTCACATGGATCACATTTGGCACCTGGTTTGCTATTGTCCACTGTATTTAGGTCAATTGTAACTTGAAAAGAAATATAGACATAACTTCAAAATGCCCAGATATATAGCAACTCATTTTCTAAGTACTATACGACTGTCAGCAAACACTAAGGTATTGACTTCCTTATGATATTTCAAATATTTCACATTATCTTATCATTTCATATTTTCTGATAAATATACAGGTATCACTTCAAAAATTTAATTAACCTCAGAACTTTATATAATATTTAATTTTAACAGAATATTTAAGAATAAAAGTATATACTCATGAATTTCACTCGCCTGACTGGATGAAATATCATGCATATTAAATAAAACATAAAATTATAACATATTTATAAATTGTATAATTTATAAAATTACGTAGATAAACAGGTAGTCATCAACATAATTTTAAAAATCACTCTCAGTGAAATTTTTGGGAAGGGAATATTTCAAAAGCCCCAGTCTTTTTTAAAATAATAAAAATGGACATGCATTAAAAATGTTTTGCCACATTGAAATTTCATGAGGTAGAAAATCTGCTTTAAAATTTTTTGACACTATATATTTACATATGATATAGAAGTAAAAATGATAAAAAAAAGAACAGCATCTTTGAAACATACTGTTACCCAAATATACATGATTAAAATCAGTTTATTATAAATGACATTAATGTATAAATTTGATATCATCATCAAACAAAATCATACCAGATAAAAATCATTCCCAAGAATAAAATTCAGATGTTTGTTAATATTAAGAAACATATGAAAGAAAAAGCATTGATTTAGTGGCAAGCAAAAACAAAAATTTTTCCCTATTACCAAAATTTCTTAAAATAGGAGAAAGCAAAGTCCAAGTTATAGACTTTTTGTTTGTTTTTCATTAGAGGGAGGGTTTCACTCTGTCACCCAGGCTGGAATGAAGTGGCGTGATCATAACTCACTGTAATCTCAAAACTCCTGGGCTAAAGGAACCCTCCCTTTTCAGCCTCCATAGTAGTAGCTAGGACTACAAGGGTAGACTAAAGCACCTGGCTAATTTTTTGTTTGTTTGTAGAGACTGGGTCTCACTTTGTTGCCTAGGCTGGTCCTGAACACCTGGCCTCAGGCAATCCTCCTGCCTTCCTTCTTTTCTTCTTATATATTTATTTATTTATTTTAATTTTCCTTCCTTCCAAATCTCTGGGATTAGAGGTGTGAGCCACTGATCCTGGCCTTTTGTATATTTGCTTTAGATCGAATGACATAAAATTAAGTAAATGAATACTTAAAAGAAAACAATGATTTGATATTCTTAATCTTTGAATTAATTCACATAAAAAATTCAGACACTTTTGCTAATTGTATTTTAATGAACTCTTAGGTCATTATGTTCAGATTTTAAAATGGTAATATCTAGTAAGAAAACAATACAATGTTCTCTGATTTTATTTTTTAGCATTTTAGAACACTTTGACAAACCTATGCTTATAAATGTTAATACTGAATCATGTAAAACTGCCATTTTTTATGTAAAAATGATACATTTTAAGTCAACACTAATTCTATCAAAGAAACATTTGAAAACCTACAATACAGCTATTCCCAATTGTGTCTTCATAGCCCTTGCTTCAGAACTATTTGGAGGTTCAGTTAAATGATCAGAATTAGCTATGAATGCATTATAATTTCACAATCATAGTATGTCAAGCTATTTATACATGAAAGCATGATATATGAATAATTTTAATAGTAATATATTAACTCAGTTGGACATTTACCAACAAATTGGTAATACTAATAGTACTAAAAATAAATATTTATATAAACTTGTTCAAAATACCTTGGAAAAAGTTATTTTATCTCTAACAATGTTGGAAAACAGGTATCATTTTCCATTCTGTTAAGTTTACCTATACAATTTAAGTAACCTCACCCTCTATCACCTCTTTTAGTACTAATCCAACTTCTGTTAGAAGATGAAGACCTAAATCTCCTCCAAACCACTCCCTAGCCCTGAGCAATCTCACCTTTGACCCTCCAGGCCACCAACTTCCTCACATTCATCTTTTCCCACTCATCCTGTAGTACGCACACTCTCTCTAGTTTGCAACCCTGTCTTTTCATCCCTGGTAATATATTTCCATATCTACCTTAAGATCATGCTCTCTAATTAGGGGTTTGAAAGCCTAGCAATTAAAGTTTTCCAAATTATGATTGAACAGTACAGTCTTTGAGTAAGATTTTGAGGATTTTCCCTAATGCTAACATATATAAGCATGAATAAAGGACTTGATGAAGCCTATTTTCAATTCTCAGATGGTAATTTTACAGGCAAGTGAAAACATACATATAAAATATAAAGAAACACATGGATAGGTGAGTTTTTTCAATCATCTTGATTTTGTAAAATGGATCTTCAAAGTAAAGCCTTTTGAGGTTTAAAATCATAGTGACAATAACAAAAGTGTGAAAACACTAAGATGATAAGCATTAGCAAAAGGATTATTTTGCTATTTATTAAAATTTTAGCACAATTAGGAGAGCTCTCAAAGTACCAATAAACCCTAAATTCCTGAAGAAATTTTACTAAGAAGGAAAAATAGTTTTATACAAATAACAGTATTACTGTCAACTCTTTGACAACAACCATGTATAAATATGATGCATTTTCGTATAT
>NW_016107796.1:321273-355671 GCF_001604975.1 Cebus imitator
AAAAAAAAAAAAAAAAAAAAAAAAAAAAAAAAAAAAAAAAAAAAAAAAAAAAAAAAAAAAAAAAAAATCATAACAATTTCCAACCACCTTAATTATTTTAATAATGTGCTGAAAAGATTAAAGTGCACTTCAATCTCTTTGAAATGTAAAATAACTAAATTTAAATAGCATGAGAAATTACTGTATAAACTTACATTGTTGATTCCAAATAGGTAAGTTTGATAACTTCAAGTAATGATTTGTATCCATATATTTGAAAAAGTAAAAATTACCAAGTAATTAAAGTCTAGATAATTTTTGCTTAATAGCCATAGTAATTTTTTTTTCTTTTGAGATGTAGTCTTGCACTGTCGCCCAGGATGGAGGGCAGTGGCACGAGCTAGGCTCACCGCAACCTCTGCCTCCTGGGATCAAAAGATTCTTCTGCTGCAGCCTCCTGAGTAGCTGGGACTAAAGGTGCACACCACCAAGCCCAGCTACATTTTGTATTTTTAGTAGATATGGGGTGTTTCACCATATTGACCAGGCTGGTCTTGAACTCCTGACCTCTTGATCTGACTGCCTCGGGCTCCCAAAGTGCTGGGATTACAGGAGTGAGCCACCGCGCCCAGCCTGGCCATAGTAAATTTTCTTGTACCTGTTGTTTAAGCAAAAGTAGAAAAAAAACAAAACAATCAAAACCTGACGAGTAATTATACTAGTCATTTGCCAATGCCCTAGGAAAATAATAATGTTTAACGAAATAGTTGGATGGGTAGACACACTATAATGTAGGATAAGAAGGCTCATAAACAACTTTTAATGCTTTAGCTTTCTATTATCATGCATGAACAGTGTAATTGTACCAAGAGAAATACATACAGGATATTCACCACCTTGAAGAGAGGGCTTACCAGGCCATGGGATGGACATAAACCTTGCCAGAATTACTTACCTGAAAGAAGTCCATATTCACCGTTTCTTCATAAAGGATAAAACCTTAAGGACTAAATCCTACAAAAGGCATAAAATGATCTCTGCCTCATTCAAAACACTCCCTCCTTCATTCCCCTTTCTTACTGTTTAAATGATTTAAAATACTTAAAATTATATTCATTATAGGACAAAAAATTATTTGATAAAAATGAAGACTGTTAAAACTTCTAAACGTCAGACAAAATGCCTGGGAGGAAACAAAGTAATTTAGAATGAACCTGAAGATTTCTTTAGTTGGCTTTAAATAAATGTGACAAAATTATTCATGGTACATTTGAAAGTAATATTTGAGGATGTTGAATTAATTACTAAAATACATTCTTATTCAAAACAGTCTAAATTAAGTTCCTAAAAGCAAAACAACTCAACACAACAAAAAAAAATAATGATTAATGTTAATTCCAGAAATAAAATAATCTGACCAATAGTACAAATCATACAGTGATGACTTTACCCACTATTTGTTCTATTATTAGTTTCTAAATTAAGTGTCTAAGGTTTTATCTCCATGAAAATAGGTGAATATCCTATAGGTATTTCTCTTCTTAGACTGTTCATGCATGATAGAAAGCTAAAGTGATTAAAACTTGTTTATACGCCTTCTGATGTTACATTAAAGTGTGTCTCGCCATTGAACTATTTCCTTAAACATTATTATTTTCCTAGGGCATTGGCAAATGACTAGTATACTTACTTGTCAGGGTTTTTGATTTTTTGTTTTGTTCTACTTTTGCTTAAACAACAGGTACAACAGGATTTTACGCATTATGTGTTATGATTTGTGCACAAGGATGCTGTGTATCGCCTTCAGTATTAGATAAGTTTTCTCAGTAATTTAATAGATAGTTTTTTATTTCTCTCCACTAATTTTCTTGAGGCAAATGTCAAATATTATTAGTATCACATGCTGGAGTTATGTGTGTGGTATATAACCAAAGATTAAAACACCTTAATTATTCCAAACTAAATGTTATGAGCATATTCCCCTAAACAAAGGTGAAAATATATAAAAGAAGCAAAAATAATAACAAAGCATACATTGGCAAAAACTGTTGGCTAACAATCCAGCATGTATTTTCTTCATAGTAACAAAGCCCTAACTTTATTCTAGATGACAGTAGTGGCTAACAAAATATAAGTAAATGTTATTAGTGGCGCTTACTAGAAAACTCATTATAAAAGGGGAGCTAGCTTGCACATGTTCTTTTAGCCCTTCTCCCATTCCTTATTTTCTGTTCAAAACAAGGATGCCATTGGTGGACATGTAGGTCATCTCGGCTCTTTAGGATGGAAGCCGTAACTATGGATATCAGAGCAGAATATGAGAAACCTCCTTCCTGATGCTTTTGTAAATTTAGGAATGCTCACTTCTAACTATTTTTGGTGTGCAAGAGAATAAACTCACCTGTCTTTAATCTCTTTTAAATTGCTGTTATTAACATCAGAATGCTTCCTGTTTTAGAAACAAAGTAATGAGAAAATCTAGGATTCACCAATTCTCATTCAAAATATTATTTATATGTAAAGATTTGATGAAAATGAAGAGTAATGAAAGCAATATATTCTGCCAGAAACTTTGTTTGCATTATGTGATGGGGCATCCAAAAGTAACCTAATCTCCAACATTGACTTTATTCCATTAAGGACACTGATTAAAATACAGACACACACACACACACACACACACACACACACACACACACACACACACACACTTATTTTAAAATTATAGTAAAAAATTATTGATTAGATAGAAATGTTCCTACAGCTCTTCTCAAGCATCTCTAACAATCGCATATTTAGGGTAGGTGAAAATTTAAATTTTTGATATGGACTTACATTTCACACATATGATAGAATGAAAATTTCCAGCGAGTGAACTGAAATGATTTTTGGAGGAATCAATAGGAGCCAAGTATAAGGGTGATAGTCTGGGTATCATTCGTAGGAGCTTGGTAACTTGTCAACTCACTGAAATTCTCTGAGGATTAAGCTCTCTTATATAATAAAGGGTTACAATAGATTATGTTTAAAGCATGAACCAGCATTAAATATCTATGATATTCTAAGGATGACTTCGCATAAATACCACTAATAAGCACTAGATGGAAAATGGCCTCTAAATATTTTGTGACCATAATTCTTAATTCTGTAAGACTTTGACTCTGTGCTCAATGTTCATATCAGTTAGCTGAAATGTTATAGCTCTAAAGTTCCATAATTCCATAAAATTATCACTGCTAATTTATCAAATGCTACATTTACTTATATAAGTAACGTATTACACACGCTGAAGATACGTACCATTTAGTATACTAAGATTAAATAAAATTCTTAAGCTTGCCAGTTTGTCACAATCAGCTAAGACCCTTGTTAAAAATATGCATTTCATATGTTTGTTGGCTGCATAAATGTCTTCTTTTGAAAAGCACCTGTTCATAACCTTCACACAATTTTTGGTGGGATTGTTTTCTTCTTGTAAATTTGTTTTAGTTCTTTGTAGATTCTGGATATTAGCCCTTTGTCAGATGGGTAACTGGAAAAGTTTTTTTCCCATTCTGTTGGTTGCCGGTTCACTCTAATGATTGCTTCTTTTGCTGTGCAAAAGCTCTTAAGTTTAATTAGATCCCATTTGTCTATTTTGGCTTTTGTTGCCATTGCTTTTGGTGTATTAGTCATGAAGTCCTTGCCTGTGCCTATGTCCTGAATGGTACTGCCTAGGTTTTTTTCTAGGGTTTTTATGGTGTGAGGTCTTATGTTTAAATCTTTAATCTGCCTGGAGTTAATATTTGTATAAGGTGTAAGGAAGGGCTCCAGTTTCAGCTTTCTGCACATGGTTAGCCAGTTTTTCCAACACCATTTATTAAACAGGGAATCCTTTCCCCATTGCTTTTGTCAGATTTGTCAAAGATCAGATGGTTGTAGATGTGTGGCATTACTTCCAAGGCCTCTGTTTTGTTCTATTGGTCTATATCTCTGTTTTGGTACCAGTACCATGCTGTTTTGATTACTATAATCTTATAGTATAGTTTGAAGTCAGGTAGCCTGATGCCTCCAGCTTTTTTCTTTTTGCTTAGGATTGTCTTGGCTATGTCGGCCCTTCTGTTTCTATATAAAATTTAAAGTGTTTTTTTTCCAGTTCTGTGAAGAAGGTCAATGGTAGCTTGATAGGGGTAGCATTAAATCTATAAATTACTTTGGGCAGTATGGCCAATTTCATGATATTGATTCTTAGAATGGCAATCATTAAAAAGTCTGGAGACAACAGATCTGGAGAGGATGTAGATAAATAGGAACACTTTTACACTGTTGGTGGGAGTGTAAACTAGTTTAACCATTGTGGAAGACAGTATGGCAATTCCTCAAGGATCTAGAAACAGAAATACCACATGACCCAGCAATCCCATTACTGGGATTATCCCAAAGGGTTATAAATCATTCTATTATAAAGACACATGCACACCATATGTTCATTGCAGTGCTAGTTACAATAGCAAAGCCTTGGAAGTAGCCCAAATGCCTATCAAGGATAGACTGAATAAAGAAAATGTGGCACATATACCATGGAATACTATGCAGCCATCAAAAAGGATGAGTTCATGTCCTTTGCAGGGACACAGACGAAGCTGGAAACCATCATTTTCAGCAAACTGGCACAAGAACAGAAAACCAAACATCACAAATTTTCACTCACAAGTGGGTGTTGAACAATGGACACAGGGAGAGGAACATCACTCACTGGGTTCCGTTGGGGGATCGGGGGCTACGGGAGCAATAACAGGGCATGGGGAGTTTGGGGAGGGATAACATTAGGAGAAATGCCTAACGTAGGTGATGGGAGGATGGAGGCAGCAAACCACCATGGCATGTGTATACCTATGTAACAATCCTTCAAGATCTGCATATGTACCCCAGAATTTAAAGTATAATAAAAAATATGCATTTCTAGCTCCCTGAACCTACTCAGTCAAAATGTACACAAGAGGGTACTAGGTGTCTCTATTTTTATCAATGGGGCAAAATAATGATCGAGATTAGGAGCATTAGGAATATACTAGGCAAAATCATACAAATTGCTTTGAAGAATAGGACAGATATAAGGTTTAACCATTCATGGAAACTTCCAAATGTTTATGGGCCAGTAGAATAAATTAGAAGACAAACACTATTCAAAATTCATCATATAAAGAGCAATCATCAATTAAAACAATGTGGAAGGTATAAGTAAGGATCAAGTATTTCTCTTTGAGGTGCTGAAAAAGTTTTTACTGGGATGGGAGCATGAGGTTAGTGGGATAAGCATGTTCAGAAGAGCAAGAGGCATTGTAGATGAAATAAGCATGTACAGCAATCCTCTGCATTGTAGGATGTTCAGCACCATCCCAGACTTCTACACATGAGATGCCAGTGGCACCTCAAATGTCTAGTTATGTCTTCCATTAAAGACACTGATTGGTTACTCTGTACATTTGCATGGGGGTAAAATATAGAACTCCCTATATTAGTCCACTAGGGCCACCATAACAAAATACCACAGACTGGGTGACTCAAACAATAGAAATTTATTGTCTCATAGTTCTGGAGCCTGAAAATCCAATGTCAAGGCACATTGATTCCTATTATTTCTTCCTCTTCTTGTAAGAGCACTGGTCATAATGAATTAGGGCCCTGCCTTGATGACCTCATCTAACCTTAATTACTTCTTTAATGACCCTATCTTTAAATATAGTCATATTGGGAGTAGGGCTTCAAAATAGAAATTTTGGGGGGGAAACAATTCAATCCAGATCATTGCCTTTAAGAAGTGATGCATCAAGAGGTAGGACTAAAAAGAAAAGTATTATCAGATTCTTGAGTGCTTTGCTAAGGATTTAATATTTCCCTTAGCAACATATGTAGAAATACAATTTTTAAGCAGATTTGGACTGTAAGAGAAAAACCTACAGGCATGGTGACTGGAGGCTGCCATTACCACACAAAGCAAAACATAATGACTATCTGAACTATAACAGTAAGGACATAAAAGGAAAGAAAAATTAGTATGTAGGATTTTTTTTTTTTTTTTTTTTTTGAGACGGAGTTTCACTCATGTTACCCAGGCTGGAGTGCAATGGCACGATCTCGGCTCACCGCAACCTCCGCCTCCTGGGTTCAGGCAATTCTCCTGCCTCAGCCTCCTGAGTAGCTGGGATTACAGGCACGTGCCACCATGCCCAGCTGATTTTTTGTATTTTTAGTAGAGACGGGGTTTCACCATGTTGACCAGGATGGTCTCGATCTCTTGACCTCGTGATCCACCCGCCTCGGCCTCCCAAAGTGCTGGGATTACAGGCTTGAGCCACCACGCCCAGCCAGTATGTAGGATTTTTTAGATTTCTGGTTTACACAGGTAAGTTCAAGAAATTAATATAGCACAATACTGAAAAACCTACCTATAAATGCTTTGAACCACATAATTTTAGAACTAAAAAAAGATTTCAATATCATTTTTATCAGTCTCTCGTGCAAAGTGGGAATATTTTCTCCAATATCTCAGATGAAGAATTATCTAGTCTTTACATAAGCACTTCCACGAGTGGAGGACTCACTCCACAGATAAATTTCTTCAATTTTTTAAGTTATTGTTTGAGCCAAACTTCCATGCATTGCAATCATTTTCTTAATTATGTGAAAATTATTTCACATATTTCAGATCACTTCACATCATTCTTTTTTCCCTTGCTCTCTTTCACAATTAAATTCTCCAGGGCTCAGAAAAAGGATTTCTTTAGGTCTTATCAGGGGCATGCTGACATAATGCCTTAATTAATATACTCTAGAGTGAGTTCCACTCAATATTCATTTAATATATTAACTTCTTTTAAACATGAAAGTAGCAGACCTTCATTTTATTGTATTCCTATTGAAGTAGAGGGAACAATCTTTACAGAGGGATGGTGCAACATTTCAACATGAGATGCTAATGTTTCCTTCCAGCACATTTAGTCTCTAGATAGATCTTTAATTATAAAAGTTAAAAACTGATAGTCAAAAAAAATAATCTAGTTGACCCTAATCATTTTATTATGCAACTTAATAATTTAATCCTCTTCTAGAACACACATTGTCATACACACACCCTCCCCCTACACAAGGAACCCACCCACACCCACCCTTCCATGTGGGTAGCTGTATGTGTAGATGTCATGTGTGTCTGGGTATGTATCCCATTCTAATTATTTCATTTTTGTGTGAAAGGAAAATAATTACTGAAGACTTTTTTAATAGTAGTGAGCAAATGCAGCTCACTATGTACTACATATCCAAGATTTGGCCCAAAATAAGTCATACTGTGATTAATTTTCCTGTATCAGTATACCAATATCTTGTAAGAACACACAATGTTTCATAAAAGTTATTTATTTTACAAAGTATATTTATATCACACATGGCACTGAACATATTTTGAAAGTTAATCTTTATAGGAATGAAATATCACATAATAGTTATATTTCCCTCAGGCAAAATAAAAGGAATAAAAGCCTTAATCTGATATTATCTAAACATATCTGTTACTTTTTACAGAATTATATGGCATCCCTGTAGTATGTCAGAGGTTTTCTTAAATTGTCTTTGGTATGAAAATTTACCTGCAAAGTTACTCATTGCTCAAACATAGTGCATGCATTAACTTTATGTGCAATAACATTAGTAACTTTAAAAAATGAATTTCATTTTTGTTGTGAGCATTAATCATTTTCTGGGTCTTGAAATGAAGAGTGTGAAGGATGACAGTTCTGATAGAGGAGGCCATGTGTTAAGGCCAGTAATTAATATGACAATTAAACTAAACCTATTTGCTGGTTTAAGACTTTAATACTAAAAAAGATGTAAGTTACAGGAAAGTGAAAATTAGACTATTGCCAGGTAGTCTAGGTATTTTGCTGTAAGCTGTATGCCAGCTAACACTGGGAAGCAAAAATAAGACTTAGATGGCAGCATCTTGAGCCCGTATGTGTACAGAAAAGGCTTGAATTCCTTTGAAGAACTAACGGGAAAAAAATAGAAATTTTTAGTGTACTCTGAAATTTGCATTTTCAGTTTGCTATATCAGCAAGTCTGCTCTAGGCATAGACTTCCTCTTGGAAGGTTGATACATAAAATTTACTGTCTTATTTAGAGATGACTGATCTGAGACTCAAGTTATTTGCACTTGATGATTTTTCAGTTGTAGATAATTTTTGTTTTTGCCAGCTGTTTTACTTTCAAGAAAACAGTGGTCAAGGTGCAGATCTATGAATGTCTTGCAAAATAGGGAGCCAAGGTACTTTTAATAACATAGAGTTTTCAAACTCTATCCCATGGTACTGAATCAAAATTCCCATTAAAATTTAAGAACTACTACTCTAGGAATCCTATGCATGCTGACTAATTTGAAGAAGAAAATACAGGTAACACTAACTCTAATGATAGCTCAGGAGTTTACTAAAATGTGAAATGAAGGAGGATAGTACAGATATTGGAGGGATTTACAAAGACAATCATTGATAGCTTTACAGGCAAAATGGATCTTCCAAGCCCAGTCTCCACACAAACTCTGATGAACAAAAATCAATTATTGCTTACCTCTAAATAATGGAAAGATTAGAAAAATGAGTTACTTGGTAACTCCAAATAACAAAATAATAATAGATCAAATCAAGCTAGAGTATTTAGAAAAATTCTGGAAGAGGTCAGGTGTGGTGGGAGGACAAGGTGGGAGGATTGCTTGAGGCCAGGCGTTTGAGACCAGCCTGGACAACATGGCAAAACTCCATTTTTACAAAAAATACAAAAATCAGTATATCATGGTAGTGCAAGCCTGTCGTCCCAGCTACTTGGGAGGCTGAGGCAGGAGTATCGTTTGAGCTTGGAAGGTAGAGGAAGCAGTGAGCCATGATTGCAATACTGCAGTTCAGCCTGCGTGACAGAGTGAGACCCTGTCTCAAAAATAAATAAATAAATAAATAAATTTTAAAGAAAGAAAAGAAAAAAGAAGAATTCTGGAAGAAATTACAATATCTTGATTTATTTCTTCATTTCTATTTAATCCTAATGTATAGGATAATTTTCAACAAACATTGTACGTAGAGTACTTCAGTAGCATTCTCTATCAACAATACCCCAGTTGTCTACAAATAATGCATGCCCAATCAAAGGTACACTGATGCATTTCTTCAAAAGTTTTACTATATGTTATAAAGTTTTATATGATTTAGAACTACCAGTCCTTCTCCCATGGCCATGGGTTGCTGGCATTTTGTGGAGGGTCAGATATTTTGTTTCCTTGTAATGCTCTCCCTCCTTGGCCTATCTCATCCCTCACCCTGTCCCCACTTTCCCTGCCTAACTCCGGCTTATCCTTCAGTCTGAGCTTAAAGTGAGGTCTTATACTCTTACTTCCACCTTCTGCCTTGGCTGGGCTAAATCCAGATCACTTACATGTTTTCATGGCTATTGTATTTCCTCTTTACAGCACTATATAATTAAAATTAGTTATATTCATAACTTTAGATATAACTTTTAATATATCTCCCCGTCACTTGTCTATAAATTCAAAAAGGTAATGAAATAGAGAGATTTTTTTGGTCAATCTATTGATTTTTTTCACTTAAAAGCATATGGCATATAGAACGGCTTTAAAATATATATATTTTAATGCATACTTATACAACTACATATGCAAATAAGACAGGATAATTTCTTTAGCAGTATTTGTGGCTTATATATGTTTCAAAATTACTAAAAAGCTCTAAATTATACTTCACATTTTACCTTTTAAAATTAGGTTTTTCTTGTATTCCCCAATGATTGCTAAGGAAAATAGTGTGACTGTAGCCTCTTCAAAACAAACAGATAAAACAAAAATGAAATGATTTATTTTACCATTTTCATTCAACTTTATGGGAATGGTTAAATTTATGATATTAACCATTTTCTTATTTTATATATTATTTGATGTTATGTATTTTTTCATATTTATGATATATTAAATCTTAAGTATAAATATTGGACTTTAAAAGAAGGCAGAAAGACTTTCATAGGACATTTTACATTTAATTAGTAAAGAAGTATTTTCAAATGCTGAAATCTCACCAAAAGCTTATGTTTGTTTATAGAGCTGTTTATCATTTTTGCTTTTTTCTGTGAGCACAGGATCTGTAAGTAAAATACAATGAAGTGAAAAGACATAACGGTTTGTTAAATGATTTCCAAATCTTGGTATTTTAGGGAACTAGAACTTAATCTGTTAAAATGAATGTAATGCTTCAAAAGACATTTCTTCCATTTTTCTTTCAACTGATGCCAGAGTGGCATTTCACAGGGAATTAAAGTGTAGCTAAATAGCCACAGTTTTATATTCATTGTATTGCTGTTTACTATACTTCAGAAACCCAGGAATAGATTCATAATATGACAAACTGCATTAACAGGCTTTTAATTAGATTTTTATCATATCCAATGGATATTTAACAAGTAAAGGCAATATAAGTGAATAAAAATGAAGGAATCTTATGGCAGATAATACAAATTTCCATTGTGCTGAACTAATGAGTAGGTGATTTTTCTAGTATGACTTGACAGAGCATGTAAAATATCCAGCAATATGAAGCCTCAGAGGCTACAGCAATTGGAAGCTGCAGCAGGTGCTGAGGTTCAGACACTGCAGCACCACCTTTCAGTAAGGTAAGAATTGATGTGTATGCATAAGTGAAGCTGTGCTATTCACCATAAAACAGGTCCCATGACAGAAACAGTAATATGGGATTTTGCACAGTGTGCTGTAAATTCTCAACCTTTATTTTCCAGGCAAAATGTGGGGAAATAGAGTTGAGTTTATTTCAAATTGCAGGCAATCTTTGACTACACAGTAATATGAAGAGGACATGTGGTCACAAATTTATAGGATGCATGAACTATGATATGTAATTATTCAAAGTGACTCAGTTTTGTTCTTTGTAAACTGGGATAATATCTACATCATATAAATGTTGAGAGGAATAAATTAGAAGTTATGAATAAATTATAATGTTACTTGCTAACATAAGAGCATGATATGTTTTCATGACTGTGCCACTGCTCCTCCTTTATTGTATAAAATTCATTTAGGTGGGAAGGTGAAAGTCTCACTGTTGACTCAAACTGCATAAACTGCAGAAAGAAAAAGAGTAGGGCACAGGAAGTCAAGTCGAGAGGGATTTAGAAAGGTGGGAAGGTATGTGAATGAGAAAGAACATTGTATATGCATGAAAGAGTGAGATGTGTAGTTAGTCTGGTAGACTTTGGACTGGCTCCAGTATCCATTTCACTTTCCTTCTGTGCACCTTTCTGCATAGTAAGAGCTAAAAAGAAGGATACATTTCCTAAACTCACTGGTGCTAAAATTTTAGGTGGTAAATTCAGCCAATCAAATACAATCAAAGATGATTTGGAAAAGTAAAGTGAGGCGGAGGTGGTGCTATTTTTTCTATTTGAAAACCTAGCCTGAAGAAAACAACTTACCTATTTTTTTCAGTAGCATTAGCAAGGTTCCAGTGTTCCATCATCATTTTTGGGAGCGAGTAAGGGCTAGACATGGCTGAACTAAGTCTAATCCAGTTCTGAATCCAGCAATAGTAGATACATTTTCCTGATCCTTGTGGTTTCTAGAGAATACGTGGTTTCTAACAGTGAATGGATCCTGATCTTGGCTTTATGAAGTGGTTCTCAAACCAATGGCTTTTCATCACGGAAAAGGCATCAACTCCCTTGGGTAGCTTACTTAATTCAGTTATATGATTTTGTGATTTGTTCTTGACAGCTCACTCTAGAATCTGTTTCATCAACCCTACCGAGCAATATAATACTTAGAAAATCTTTTTCTGTTTAAACTAATTAAGGGAATTCTAGTCTCATAAACTAGATAGATATTCCAGTAAAGTTGCACAAAAGTTATAATCAAAGGAAGAATTATGTAGACAAACCACATCTTAGACCATTTGAAAGATAATTCTCATTTGATAAAGTCTTAACATGCTTTATTTCTTAAAACATACACATTCCTGCTTCAAACAAAAAGGGACAAAATACAGAAAATAATCTCTGACCACCCCACCGTATGCTCTGTTAGGAAATGTAATAGAAAGAAGAAAACAGGTTACTGTTTTAAATGAACTCACAACTATACAGGGAGTCATATGTGAACAAGAAATTTAAGTACAAAATAGGGTATGGCAAGCACAATAAAGTGGTAAAGTGATACAGCAGCACAGAAAAAAGGGAGAGTATAATAATGATGTCTGTAGAGATGAGAGAAGGACAATGATATTTCTTGTGATACTAATGACTGCAATATTCTGGAAAAGATTTCTCAAAATGGGATCCACAAGACTAGTAGTCTGAGATTAATAGGTGCTTAATAAAGAATGTGTTTCAGTAACATGTTTGCAAATACTGGGTTAAAGCAAATTACATTTTGTTTCTCAAGGACTGCTCAGAGACTTTAATACCTAACACAAGTCATGTATGGCCAACAATGGAAAATAATCCACAATACATCATGATTTTTTGTAAATATATTGTAGTTCTCATGCACTGTCAGAAGTAGTGTTCTAACAAACACCTTCTTAAAAAAAAGCTGTTCATAAATTCACAGAGATTCTTATGAAAATGAAAAAATGACCACTGTATCTGCAATGCAGTGAGAAAAATCAGACCGTGTGATATGGTTTGGCTGTGTCCCCACTCAAATCTTACCCTGAATTGTAACTCCCACAATTCCCAGGCGTTGTGGAGGAACCCAGTGGGAGGTGATGGAATTATGGTAGTGGGTCTTTCCTGCACTGTTCTCATGATAGTGAATGAGTCTCATGAGACCTGATGGCTTTAAAAATGGGAGTTTCCCTGTACAGGTTCTCTTCTTGCCTGCTACCGTAATTCAATCACCTACTACCATAATTCAATCACCTCCCACTGGGTTCCTCCACAACACCTGGGAATTGTGAGAGTTACAATTCAAGATGAGATTTGAGTGGGGACACAGCCAACTATCACATGGTCTGATTTTTCTCATTGCATTGCAGATACAATGGTCATTTTTTCATTTTCATAAAAATCTCTGTTAATTTATGACATAGCTTATTTAAGACATGACTTGCTTCTTTTAGCCTTTCACTTTCAACCATGGTTGTGAGGCCTCCCCAGCCATGTGGAAGTGTAGGTCCAATAAACCTCTTCATTTTGTAAATTGCCCAGTCTCTGTTATATCTTCATTAGTAATGTGAATACAAACTAACACACCACCATAAATGCCCACTGCTATTACTAAGTTGTTACTAAGTTGAAAGAATTTGCACATTTTTTAGTAAAGGGGAACCCATCCACACTTGTTTTTTGAATAACATAGTTCCAAACTATGATTAAAAACAACCACATGGCATTAAAGTAACAGATCAAAGTACCAGCCTGGATTAGACGGCAACTTTGGAAAGCAAAAGATACTTTTTTTCAAAGGTATAAAAATTGTTATAAACAGTATATGTTCTAGGAACATTTGCAATCCAGAACACTTGTATGTAATAAGAACACCCATGTAACAACAGCAAAACATAAATCTGCATCAATATCAAAGTTAAAGAGTCATTTCAGTAACTTTCTTGAAAAGGTTTTGTGGTTAAAAATGAAAACAACTTAATTTTATGACATTGGTAAAGATTTTATTTCCAATCACAATATTTTTTAGTGTTGCTCATTATGTCTTAAGAATAAAAATATTTAATTTTATGATTTTTTAAGTACACAAATAACAGTCATAGTTAAAGAATACAAAATAAACATAGTTAAGACTTATGTGCTGATTATGTACCAGGGACTATGTAATTTTTTTTTTTTTTTTTTTTTTTTTTTTTTATTTTTCTTTTTTTTTTTTTTTTTTTTTTTTTTTTTTGAGATGGCTCACTATGTTGGTGAGGCTAGAGTTCACTGGCTATTCACAGGCATAATCTTAGATAACTACAGTCTCAAAATCCTGGCCTCAAGTGATTCTCCCAACACATCCTCCCCAGCAGTTGGGACCAAAGGCATGCAGCACTGTGCCTGGCTTGAAATGCTTTTTTATTTTTATTTTAGACATAGACTCACTCTGTCGCCTAGGCTGGAGTGCAGTGGTGTGGACTCGGCTCACTGCAAACTCCACCTATGGGTTCAAGCAATTCTCTTGCCTCAGTCTACTGAGTAGCTGGAATTATAGGTGCCCACCACCATGCCCAGCTAATTTTTTTATTTGTAGTTGAGCTGAGTTTCAGCATGTTAACTATGCTGGTCTCAAACTCCTGACCTCAAATGATCTGCCTGTCTTGGCCTTTCATCAAATGTTTTTTATGCAGAAATTAATTTGTCTTCAAAATAACCTCCTTACAAGTAGGTATCATTACTATTATATGTCATATTTATGGATTTCAAACTAAAACTGTAGGGTCTAGTCCTTTGCTCAAAGTCATGGTTTTCTAGTTAAGGCCATGTTTCCATAAGACACACAATTGCAATGGCTTCAAAAAGATAGAATTTTCTCTATCACATGGCAGCCCAAAGTTACAGGCAAGTAGGAGGGCACCTTTGTTTCACACAATCGATCATCCGGGATCCAAATACCTTCCGTCTAGTGGTTCTATCATCCTCCGGGTATTGCTTTCAAGGGTACAGCTTTCCATGTCTATGTCTACATTCAAGCCCACTGGAAGAATCTGAGAGCAGTAGAGGGTAGGGAGGTGCTTTAAAAGGTTAGATCCAGACCGTGCTACATCACTTCCTTTCACATCCTATTGACCATAATTTAGTCGTATGACTTTGCCTAGCTGCAAGGGAAGCAGGATTATTACCAAAAGTGAATAAGAGGGAATGAATATTGGGGATTATTAACATTCAGACTTAAAGAGTCCTAGTAAATCACCCGGGTTCCCTTCTACTAATTAACAGAGCTGAGATGCAAATCCAGTTCTTATTTAACTGCTAGCTGATATTCTACATCTAAAATCAATCTGTGAAACAGGTATAATTAACCCCACTGATAAATGTATACTTATAAATACAGAGATAAAGCTATTTTTCTAAGGGCAGCAACTTCTCAGAAGCATTGCAGAATATGAAACTGCATCTTCAGTATGCAACAATTTTTTTCAAGATCACATTATATATGTTTTTTCTATGAATAGCAATGCATTATTATTTTATGTATATGAACTTTAGACGGCCTTATATTCTACAAATATAACATTCATTCAATTTATTCATTCATACAGTCCCATTCCTTAGTGAAAGTGTCTTCTTATCTACAAGAGGCTATCACATCTGCAAAAATATCCTCTTTTGTGACTTCTTCTGGCAGAAAATTTGACTAATGCTATTTTAACTTATAGAAGCTCTGCCGGAAAAATGTACCCCTGAAAATCAGAAGATTATCTGTATTGACTGTAGGCTATGAAACCTATCTCCTAGAGCTCACTAGTCAAATGTGGCTCAAGCTTTCAGTGACAGAGAAATCAGTATGCAAATTGGATAACTTATATATAATAAGTCTGTCTATTTCTAGGTCATTTCTACAGAAGTGTGTATCAAAATTAAATCTGTCTCCTGAATTCCACTAACTTTAAATCTCAGCAGGGAGGCAAAGATCAAACAGAGAGGGCCAAGAGCAAATTGAGAATAAAGTAATCTTGCACATGCCTTGAGTTTCCACTACAAGTGATGCCAGCAATCAGGGGATGCCACTCTGTGCTGGGAGCTGAGGTGGATAAAGTGAGGGCACCACCAGTCTTTAGTGTTCCCTGTCTGGATACTTTCATAACTACTAAAATGCACTTTAAAAATTTCAGGTACATTAGCAGTGCCGTAGGGAGTTGAAATCTCTTTTCATACCATTTTAGCAGTCATTTGGCTGTATCACAGGTCACTGTTTCTTGTATGCTACAGTAAACCTCTACCTAAAAGTGTCAGTCTGGCTGTGAGAAGCTATCAACTATCTGCATGGTCCAAAGGACTCAAAAAAAAAAATAGTTTGTCTCACATGCCTGACAAACTCTCTGCTTCATTAAATAGAAGCAACAGTCTTTCTTGGAGATCAATGACAGCTTCCAAATGTGTTTTCATTATCGTTACCCATAAAATATGTTTATAACAATGCATATGATGATGGGTATGAATGTTGATTTTTAATGAAAAAATGGTTCTCAAATTTGTCCAAGTAATTTGCTTTTATGTTCCTGACCTTCCTTTGAAAGTCCCGTGTGTTCTATAACATTCTTTATCCAGATTTTTAAATTTCTAAAGAAATAAAAATGTTATGTTAATGATTTATACTCTTTTTATCTAAGTTTATTATAGAAACCTAATATAAACAAATAGTATAAGATTGAAAGTGTGAGCAGGTGTTTTTCTTCACAAGACATTTCATATATTTCCCAATAGTATAAAAATTATTATTTAGACCTTAAAAATAACATCATGTTTTGATATTTAAATCGTAGCTTTCCAAACTCCTGAATTTTTTAGAAGTGTTATAAAGAGGTAATGACTCATTATGATGGTCATTATACATACACAAGCAACATTTATTATGGAAAAAAATTTTAATAGATTTGATATACTCACTATAATGTTCCCAGGAAATTTCTAGTCTCCTAGAGTTTAGCACTAAGACCGTTACATTAAATCCCCATGTCTTGCTTTCTACTACACAATACTAAGTGAATTCCTTATTCAGATGTTCATTTACTCAATAGATATTTCCAGTCGATAACAATGTATCAGGCATTGTGTTAACACTAAAAATGCAACTATGGGAAAAGAAGACCTGGATCCTGCTTCTGTCTTTTAAAGCCCTATAAGAGACATAAATATTAATAAAATAATTGTACATGCATAAAATTATAAATTGTGTTAGGTTCTACAAAAAGGGAGTATAGATGTTAATGACAGGGTAATACAGAGTAGGGTAATTTAATCTGTGATTTGAGAGGGCTCCTGTGAAGACGTGCATGAGGCTACAAAGTTTGCAAAAGCGATGTGTGTGAGCAGGTAGGGCTGGCAGCAAACTATAAACTGATAGAGGAGAATGAGAGAGGATCGGGTACTCTGAAACAAGGAACAATGGATTGTCCACATGCTCACTCTCAAAAAACTGAATTGTAAGTCCTCGGGTCTGAGCTTGAGTTGTTTAAATAGAGAGTTCCTCAATTTACATGCCTCCTTCTTTGTACTATTTTGGGATGCTTCCCTAAATGTTCAAGAAGTGGACTGCTTTAAAAACTTTTTTTTTTTTTCTTTTTCATCAGGCAAACAAATGGCTAGGTTAAAGAATGTATTTCCTAGCCTTCTTTCAACCATATAAATTCACTAAACTGAACTCTAGCCAATGGTGTGCTGCTAAAGAATCATATATTCCAGAACATCTTCAAAGCAAAGGATTATGGATGGAATGGCTAGAGCACAGACGACCATCTTGGACCATGAGGTGGAGAACAAAGAGGGAGCTAGGTGGAAGTAGGCTGGTTCCTGATGAGTCTGCCCTACTGTACTGCACTTCCTGACTTTAATGTTTTTAAAATAAATAAACTTTTCTTTAGCAGTTATATTCCATTCTCCGCCCAGCAACTAGAGTGATAGTTTCAAAATTTAAATGAGATTTTATCTGTCCTTTGTTTAGACCCTGAGATGATTTCTAATCTCACTCAGAGTAAAATACAAAGTCTTCTGGCCCTTCAAAGCCCTTTGTGATTTAGTCTCATCTACTAACTCTCTCCCTCTTTCACTGTGTTGCATTGCTACTATCCCTTTTTCTAGACCTTAAAAGAGTGAGTATGCTTCTGCCTCAGGGTCTTTGCATTTGTTATTTAATCTCTTGAAATACTATTAACCTCAAATAACCCTATAGCTAACTCTGTCACTTAATTGATATCCCTGCTCATTTATGTAAAACTGTTGTATTGTTAATTTTTATTGTTTTTCAAAAATATGTTTGAGCCGCAGTTGGTTGAATCCTGGGATGCAGAACCTGGGGACATGGAGGGCAGACTGTATAAATATTATGTATATTTATGGGAAAATACATGTGTATGCATTTTCCCTTGTCCTATCATTCAGTTGCTAGCTCCATCAGGATAAGGGCTTTTTGCATAGTTTTTCAATATATTCTCAGCACTTAGGACAACAGTGATTAAAGCCTAGAATTTAATTTATAGGTATTTGTTGAACATAGAAATAAAAAATCTTTATGAAGTTCACACTAGTTCATTATAGATTATAGATTGTTACAACAGGGTAAATATTAGCTGATGTTTTCCTGTAGCCTACCTAGCTGAGGGGGAAAAAGTCTTGGCAGTTTGCATACTCACAAAGTCTGCTGATACTAGTTTTAAGCTACTTACCACTCCTCAATCCCCAGACCTATATAACACAACCCTTCAATAAATATGTAAGGAAGTCAGTCACAGTGGTTAGAGGAGGAAGAAACAGTGTGTCAGAAGAAGACATGGGAAAGCATCAGAGTAAAGGGTAGGTCAGAAAAGGGAGAAAACAGAGAACAGTAGCATCCTGGAGCCTAGAAAGAATCCCTATATTAGTGTTGCTTGGGAAAGATGCCACAATATCACAGGATAAAAAGTAATGCAGATCTAAATGCACCATCACTTAAGTATCCACTATTCGGTCTACTTTATAGGATAGTATTTATTCATTCAACAAATATGACTTGAGCTTAGGGCATTAGGGTTACAATGAGCAAAAACAGCTGCAAACTCTGCATGCAACATTTTGAGGGAAAATCTAACAAGTGGGGAATTACTACACCCTAGGGTTTATTATATCATATTTCATTACTTCTGAAACTGAGTTATGGAATTATACGTACTGACTAGGTTAAGATGTTTATGTAAAATATTAATGAGATAAATTTTAATAAACTGAATTTCTCAGAAAGATACAATCAAATTTTTTTTTGCAAGGAAATTTAATTAGGATAAAGTGAGAAATTAGAGAGTCTATTTCATTTAAAGGAGTTTTTATTTGAACCTACACTAAAACTTAGCCTACTTGGAAGAAATGTATTACATTCATACACGTTCATTATTATATGATCTTAATATATTTAATCAGGGTAAGAAATTGCTATTAATCTCAGCCTGGACAATATCATAAAAGTACAGTTAAAACTTAGCATAGGCAAGGCACAGTGGCTCACATCTGTAATCCCAGCACTTTGGGAGGCCAAGGCGGGTGGATCACGAGGTCAGGAGATTGAGACCATCCTGGCCAATATGGTGAGACTCCATCTCTGCTAAAAATACAAAAATCAGCTGCACATGGTGGTGCATGCTTGTAATCCCAGCTACTCAGGAGGCTGAGACAGGAGAATCACCTTAACTAGGGAGTTGGAGGTTGCAGTGAGCCGAGATCATGCCCCTGTACTCCAGTCTGGCATCAAAATGAGAGTGTGTCTCAAAAACAAAACAAACAAAAAACATTTGCACATACTATATAGAAGTATCATATTTTATATTTTCAAATCAAAGCCAGGAACTTGGCATTTTCTTGATTTCTGACATACCTTTGCTTAGAACCCTTGGCTGAGGAAGCGGCTGATTTGAGTTATATTTGATCTCTCCTCACCAGCTGAGCATTGTTGATAGAAAGAAGAAAGGGAGGGACAGGTGGAGGGAGTGGAGTTAGTCTATTCATATTTCATAATCCCTTCTTTGTGAGCTCTGCAGTTGCCATAAGAGCCCAGGCCCACATGCAGTGTCCCTCACATCCCAAGGACCACTGACACAGAACCAGGGTCAGGATATACAGCATGACAGGTTCTTTGAAGTCTGCATTTTGGTGGCACTTTGACACAAAATATTTGGTCACTTTTGACCTCAATAACCCTTGAAG
The DNA here is from genome assembly GCF_001604975.1 of Cebus imitator. Classification (NCBI taxonomy): domain Eukaryota; kingdom Metazoa; phylum Chordata; class Mammalia; order Primates; family Cebidae; genus Cebus; species Cebus imitator. The sequence goes on from NW_016107796.1 coordinate 341,173, forward strand.
CCATGGGCTGTACCACATATGAATTGTCTAACATCATCATGAATCCTGTCTTCTGAAAATCTCAATTACTATTTCTTATATCTGACTAAATAGAGCTGTAAACAACCCAGAGCACAGAGCTGAAATTTGATAACACAGTGAAACAGTACAAATAGATGGTCATTACTTTCCTATACAAATTTAATCAATAGACCTATGCAAAAGGACTTAATCAAAATTTATGAAATAAACTAGAAAAATATATGTAATATATAATATAGAACTAGAAAAAAGCAGGAATTTGAATAATGTGTGTTTTTTTTTTTTTAGCATGGATATGTTCTAGTGCAAGGCAGACAGAAAGTCAATTCTGGAAAGCCTTTTTCTTACTAACGTTTGCAATGATCAAAGTTTGGATAAAAAACAATTCATCCAGGATATAATGTAGTTGAAATAGGTAGTAAATCAAATCCATGAAACAGAGGTTTATGCAGAGTTGCCATATATGAAATTAACTAATAAAGTTATTAGTTAATAATTGACTAGCATGGTGAGTAATTAAAGGTTATTACATCATATTAGTGTGGTAACCTGTCTTTTAACGAATATCAGTCACAACAAAACATGATCATCTAGAAACTCATAATGAAGCACATTCATAGCTATCTGCATATTTTTAAAGAACAAATAAAGCCCAACATGCCATTGCCTATAGCAGATGTGATTCAAAAAGCTTGAAAAATAGCCTCTCAAAAAAATGTACTTTTTAGTTTGCAGCATTTTTTTCCCGAATGCCATAGATTGAAGTCTCCCAGGAAATAGACTCTGAATAGAGATGTGAAAGCATGAGATTTATTAGGGCATGCTCTCTCAGGGTCAACACTAATTTGGCAGTATGTGAGGGGAAGGCCTAGGAATGAGAAGAGCTACAGATGAGGCTGTGGTATAGTCCCAACAAGACCTTGGTCAACCTGAAGGAACCCTGAAGCTGGATTGGCCCTGGAGAGTTGTTCTGGATATGGTGAGAGCACTGTGCCTGCATACTCCCATGTCACAAGCGCTGGCTGTGACCTGCCCAGTGAAAAGGATTGAGAGATTTCTGCTTACAATTACCCAGCAGCCAGAGTAAGAAATCCTTGAGTCCCAAAAGGAGATCTGTGTGGGACAGCACAGCATCCCCGACACTGACTTCTTCAAATACTTCTATGTGCCATATAAAATACTATTACTAGAGGCATTCAAAGCTTATATGACCAATTCCTTCCTCCAAGAGCTTGAGAGCATAGATGATACATATATAAATATGTAGCATATATTTGATATTACTGTGTAAGTTAAATATTTAGAGACACATAGGTAAAAGTGAAAAGCAACAGATATTTACAAAGTGGAGAGGTCATCAGTCAATGAAAAGTATTGAGGGAAGTTCCTTTTCATTTGAATTAGGCCTCAAATATGAATGGGAGTTTAACATGGGGAGGTAAAGTAAAAAATATCCAAAAATATGTGAGTCAATATAAAATAGAACCCAAGCAACATTTGACAGAAATATAGGTTATATTTAAAAGTTGATGGTGATATTGTCAAAATGGAAGTTGATGCACATTTGAAAGCCCAGACTTTATTGGAGATATTACTGATCTCTACTAAAAGATCACTACCTGTTTGTTTGTAGATAGATAGATGGGATGACATTTTGAGATGTGACCTTCTCTCTACTAGTATAGCCAACTGACCTTTCCCAATAATTCCATGATTTTTTCTAGAATTCTGTCCCTAGAGTAGACATTAAAATGTGTACTTTTATTGGTGGACCTCTTGACTATTTTTCAAATGCAGTAAGTTTTAAAAGTCAAACTTTAAAAAAAATTGATTCTCCAAAAGAGTAATTTAGCCTAAATACTCCATATTTGTTTGCAGAATGAAGTTTTTGTACAAAATTTTCCCAATTCTTTGCTGCTCTCCATTCATAATTTTGAAATAATTTCCTAAACTTTATACTTGATCTAAGTATAGGACAAATCTTTACATCTATATAGGTTAAATCTATCCTATATGGACTCAATTGATATTGAAATAAGAGGATATACTTTAATTAAAACATAAAAGTGAAAAAATAAGCCTCCATGGCCATAAAGATGCTGTTTGTCAAGCATCAGATTCTGAGTGGTATAACTAGGGTAGAAGCATTTTTATTCTAATTTTCCTGGTAAGTGAATTGTCTGAATTCTCACAGCTAGTCCTCAGTAGAGCTCAGATTCAAACTCAAGCTGTTTACTCCAAATATATTATCCCCATTGAGCACATAAAGTTGAGGCTTTTGCAGGAAAGGAATTTATCCTATTCAAGTCAGGCCTATCCGACTCAAAAATTCATACTTTTAACCACTAGGCTATGAGGAACCACATTAAAATACATTAAACAAGACTTAAAACATAGTTGTCATAACAAAAAAAGGGTTCTTGTGGGTTTCCAAATAGCCATAGAACAAAATCCCAAGTGAAGGAAAATAAACAAACAAAATGTACTGATGAATTCTGCATTTTACCAATTCATTATTATTCATTTTCATTCCCTGAGACAATTTTATCACATTTTGGTCCTCAAACCTCCAATACCACTTCTATTCTTAGCTTTTAATTGCAACTTATACATCACTTTGAAAGAAAAAAAAAGGGGGGAAACAAGCAAAACAGAACAGAATCTTTTTTCTAACACCAAATCTGCTAGTCTACCTACAGATCCTTTGCTGACTTCAACGGGATAAATTCCTGTTGTAAATTTTTAATCTGTCCTCCTCCTTACTGAACTTAATAAGCGTCAACAAGCACTTTTTCTCTGCTTCCTTTCATAGAAAAACATCTCCAAAGGAATTGTTACTACTCATGAATTCTATTTGACTCCTCCCCATCTCACAACCATTTCCTTTTTGAGCTCCTCCTTGTTGAGAATTTGCCCCACTACTCTGTTTAAAATCTTTCTTAGGAAGATTACTACTGACCTGCATCTTACTAAATCCAATGGTTAAACTTTTTTTTTTTTTTTTTTTTTTAGATGGAGTCTCACTCTGTCACCAGGCGCCAGGCTGCAGTGCAGTGGCGTGACCTCGTCTCACTGCAACCTCCACCTCCCGGGTTCAAGCTATTCTCCTGTCTCAGCCTCCCAAGTAGCTGAGACTACAGGCGTGCGCCACCACGTCCAGCTAATTTTTTTGTATTTTTACTAGAGACAGGGTTTCACCATGTTGGCCAGGATGGTCTCAATTTCTTGACCTTGTGATCTGCCCACCTTGGCCTCCCAAAGTGCTGGGATTAGAGGCCTGAGCCACCATGCCCGGCCAGTTAAACATTTTTTAACATCATTTTACTCAACTTCTCAGCAGCATTATGTAGACTGCTTCCTGCTTCTAAAAATACAGCTTTTAGCCTATAGAAAATATCTGCTTTTCATTCTAATTCAATGGCCATTTCTCACTAGTGGTATTTCCTAACTCTTCCTCCTCAAATTAAGTCTGTATGTTAGTGGTTCTTGAGCTGAATCTATGGCCCTTTATTCTTCTCTATAGTACTCTTTCCATAGATGATCTTATCTATTCTCAAGACTTGAGACATAATCTGTATGTTGATGACTTCTGTTTTTATATATTAAGAAATAAAATCTCCTTGAGCTTCAAATTTGTACATACATATCAACAAGAAATGATATGTATGTACAAATTTGCTTTAGCAGCCTCTCTTTGATAAGAGAAAGAAAAAGGAAGCCCCTGACATCTGAAATGTTGTGAATAAATTTTGTGAATAAATGTTTTTCTCAACATTCACAACCAGTCCATCAAGATGTCTGTTTCCAAAGAAAATTTTGAATCCTTTCTCATCATCATCGCAAATAGCATTGTTTTCACCCCACAATTATCTGTGGACTACGTATACAATCCCCACTGAGTACATAGATCCTGTTTATTCATCTGTGTAAAAACAGGTGGCCTCCACAATGCATTCTCCATGCAAAATCTTAATAATTTTAAAAACGTCATAAATGATTCTGGGAAAACTTGATATCCGTGTACAGAAGAATGAAACTAGATGCCTATCTCTTGCCACATAGTCCACTAAAAACGAATTAAAGACTAAAACATAAGACCTGAAACTATAAAACTACTAGAAAAAAGCATGAGAGAAACACTCCAGGACATTGGTCTAGGCCAAGATTTTATGGGTAAGACTTCAACAGCACAGGCAACAACAAAACAAAGAAAGACAGATGGGGCTATATTAAATTAAAAATCTTCTGCAGAAAAAGGAAACAATCAACAGAATAAAGAGCAATCTGTTGAATGGAATAAAATATTTGCAAAATCTTTATCTGACAAGAAACGAATACCCAGAATATACAGGGAACTTAATTCAACATTAAAAAAAAAAAAAAAAAAAAAAAAAAAAAAAAAAAAAAAAAAAAAAAAAAAAAAAAAAAAAAAAAAAACCCAAACATTAAAAAGTAGGCAAAGATCTAAATAGACACTACTCAAAAGAAGGCATACAAACCACCAACAGGTACATGAAAAAATGTTCAGCATCACTGTGTCAGGTAAATGCAAATCAAAACCAAAATAGAAGATTATCTTATCCCACTTAGAATGACTTATCAAAAAGACATAAATAGATACTGGTAAGAGTGCAGAGAAAAGGGAATAGTTATACATTGTTGGTGGGAATATAAGTTAGTAGAAGCCATTACAGAAAACAATACAGATATTTCTTAAAAAAAAAATAGAACTACCATTTGATTGAACAATCACACTACTGCATATTTATCTTAAAAACAATCAGAAAATCAATGTATCAAAGGCATACACGCACCATGTTTATTGAAGCACAATACAATAGCAAAGATGTGAAATCAGCCTAAGTGTCCATCAAGAGATGAAGTGATAAGAAAAATGTGGTATATATACACAATGAAATACTATTTAACCACAAAAAAATAACAAAATCATGCCATTTACAGCAATATGGATGAAAATGGAGGTTATTATGTTAAGTGAAATAGCCAGGTACAGAAAGATAAATATCTTATGTGCTCACTCATATATGGGAGCTATAAAGTTGATCTCATGGAGGTAGAGAGTAGAATGATAATTACCAGAGCCTGGAAAGGATGTAGGGTTGGGATGAGCATGGAATTTGGAAGGAACAAGGAATAAGTTCTAATGTTTTATAATAGTGTCGGGTTACTATAGTTAACAACAATATTCTGTCCATTTCAATTTTAGTATATGTGCTGCTGAAGCAAGCAGTGTTCCGTACATTTCAAATAGCTAGAAGCCTGGACGTGAAATCTATTCAACACACAGAAAAGATAAATGCTTATGGTGATGAATATGTTAACTACCATGACTTTATCATTACCCAGTGCATGAACAAAATACATCCATAAATATGAATATTATGTATCAATAAAACATGTAAATATAACAATGTCATTTCACTGCTTAAATTCTTGCAGTGATGTACACTCACAATAAAATTAAATTCAAGATTCTTACACAAATAACTCTAGGGTACTTACTTCTATCACAGTGTCTTGAAAGGCTTTTCCCTTTAACACCTTTGTTTTATCCATACTGCCTTCTTTTTTATTTCCTTAATACACTATGTTCTTTCCTGACTCAAGCTTTTTGCACATTTTCTTAACATTGCTTGCAACATTCATCACTCATCACCCAGGTCTTCACATGGTAAGCTCTCTCGCTTACATCACTTTTTGTTCTTAATTCAGTTATTCAAAAAGATGTTTGCTTACAGCTCCACTTAAAATAGGACACTCCATCCTGTTACTCTGTATTGCTTTATCAGTTTAATTCTTTTGTAATAGTACTTGAAGATATGAAATGATCTTCATGAGTTGCTTTTTTACTTATCTATGGTATCTTGTTATAAGCAGAAACCTCTGCCTGATTCTTCACTGTCTCCCCAGAGCTAAAAGCAGTATCTGCCAAAAAAGTTATTTTTTTAGAAGAATGGCAATAGGTATAAATTAAATATCTCAAAAATGGCAGAAACAAAGTTTAACATTCATTTCTATATTTTGTCTATTGGATCTGAGTTGAAAGCCAGAAAGCCAGCCTGATGCCCATATTTGAGGTTTAGACCCCTGAGAAAAGGCCAGCATGAATAGCTGCTGACCATCACCAGCTCTGCCTACAGTTCATGGCCTAGCTTTAGACATAGCCTCCTGTCACATCATGTTTCCCTCTTTGTAGGGGATATATCCATTGCAGTTGCAGTATGAAGCATAGACCAGGTCAGGTAAAGAATATCATACATGTACGCACACACACAGAAAAAGAAATAGAAGTGATGCTAATGGGAATATTAAATCAATTTTTTGTTTACAATAGATGTAAATGAAAATGAGATATAAAATATACATAGTAGTAAAAATAGCTACAGTTGGAAAAGAATGATAGCCAAGAAAATTCTTTTTTTGCTTTTGAATCTCTAATTCAAAAAATTTTGCTCATCTGAATATGTCCAGAAAGTCGGACGTTTTTCCAAATGGTCATTGTAAATCTGAATATTGAAGGATTACAAATCGTTCTACTATAAGGACACGTGTACACGAATGCTCATTGCAGCACTGTTTACAATAGCAAAGACCTGGAACCAACCCAAATGCCCATCGACGATAGACTGGATAGGGAAAATGTGGCACATATACACCATGGAATATTATGCAGCCATCAAAAACGATGAGTTTGGGTCCTTTGTAGGGACATGGATGAACCTGGAAACCATCATTCCCAGAAAACTGACAGAAGAGCAGAAGATCACACACCGCATGTTCTCACTCATAGGCGGGTGTTGAACAATGAGAACACATGGACACAGGGAGGGGAGCACTACACACTGGGGTCAGTTGGGGGGAAATAGGGGAGGGATGGTGGGGGGTGGGAAGCTGGGGAGAGATAGCAAGGGGAGAAATGCCAGATGTAGGTGATGGGGAGGAAGGCAGCAAATCACACTGCCACGTGTGTACCTATGCAACAATTTTGCATGTTCTTCACATGTACCCCAAAACCTAAAATGCAATAAAATAAATGGGAAAAAAAAAGGAAAAAAAAAAAAAGAAATACTATTTCAAAACACACTGGTTCAACAAGGGTATTTAAACACATCAAACCTATATAAATAATTCTCAATGATACTTTCTAACCCTATACAGTGTATTATACTGTGCCAGCTGCTGATTTAAGTGCTTTCATTGCAATAATTCATTTCATACCCACCACACCACAGTGAGGTCTGTGTCATCATCACTGACATTTTACAAATCATGAAATTAAGGCATAAAGCATGTAAGTATTTTACTGAAAGACTTGGGTTTGAACTTAGGCAGTTTTGATCCTTGTTTATAGGTTCCTCAAACTCTCTCTTGGATATCTCCTATTACCAGGGATAGTCTATCTCGCATTACCATCTTTCTGTTTCTTGGTATCACGCTTCTCGTGGGGCAGATTTCATGAGCTTTTTAGTGTTATGAAAAGTAGTCTTTTCCCAACTCATAAGCATACTGACTCCTGAACTATTCTTCCACAGATGGTGCCACAACCGCTTAAGCCCTCAGTATTTGCAGGACTATTAAATGTTTGAGCAATTTAGTTTACATTAGTCTTTGAAACTCACATTACACTTATAGTCCCTTCTTAATGCAAATAATTAAAGGATATGCATTAATGCATTAAGTGGTTTGCACATTAACTTTCCTACAATTATCACTGACAGGTTATTCATTAGAAAGGATGCAAACAATGTGTTTGTGGTTTTTGTTTGTTTGTTTGTTTTGGAAATGATGGAGAACGAGTACTGAAGGAGTTTCTATACGGTAATTTATAGCTATTACCAGCATCTATACAGATAAGAGACTTTCTAATTCTAATTCGATAATTATTTAGCAATGGAAAAAACCCTCCTTTTAAAAACTATAGTGTCATGAAATTCTTATAGTCTTATTTTTATTTAATCTTATGTATTTTGGTTTTCACACATTTTTTCATTTGGGAGTCATTTTTTACTAGAGCCGTTCATGTATTTGAGTTGCCTTCTTTCCTCAAACTAAGTGACAATAACTCCATGAACCCTTCTTCAGAGGTCCTGGTTTCCAGCCCATTAATCATTTTAGTTGCCATCTCTGAGTCTTACACATGTTCATCCCATCAGTTTTGAAATGTAGAAATGAAACTGCACACTTGTTCTGACTCAGACCGAGACTTGTTTTCTAATACTTGCAGCCATCCTGCTCTGAGGATTTTCAAGTTTTTTGTTTGTTATTATGCTTTGTTTTTAACTGAACAAACATCACTGTATGAAAACAGGATGCATAGGGTATAAATTTTTAGTAAGATCACATTGCTTATGCATACTAACTGGTTTCAGACAACCTGTTTTGTGCCTAGCCAGCTATTTTCTATTACACTCATCCCCTTTGAATACAATGTCATTTATTATGCATCATTCCTCCAGTGCTTCAAAGTCACAATAAATCCTAGCTCTCTCTATATCTTGGCAATAACATCCAAAGTGGTATCATTCTATAGCTCACTAAAAATATTCTGATAACATAATTTAATAAAATCAGGCCAAGGGCTTATCTTTAAAGGACAATAACAGATATGTCCACAGGTTGTGCTATTTATTGGTTTCATTTATTCTTTGAGCAGTTACCTAACTAATGATTGTCTGAAAATGTATTACTTGCATTTGTAATAAACTAGTTTTATATAATAATCAAGAACAGTAAAACATAGAAATCTGAGTGCTATGAATATTCATTTATTTGTCCTCTCTTCACTTAATAAATATGTACCTTCTCCTGTGCTGATTACAAGATTAAAATACAATTTTAAAATGTATTTGTTCAAAAGAGAAATGGTATACACAAAACACATACTATTGCCTTTGAAAGTCGTAAGTTTGCTTTCTCTCCTTTATAAGCACATATATTCCAATTTCTGCAACAATATATGCACACACACACAAAGTTATAAACATAGATATTTATCTACTGGACCTCTATTAATAAAGTTATTTACATATTCACTTGCCATAATATGTACATTTGGTATATGTTTTCGTAAAAGTTTTTTTAGATCACAAGTATCCTATTAGCCACTAGCAGTTTAAAAAGTCTAGTCTGTATCATATTATGATCTGTACTGTTTATCAGGAGAATTCAAAATGAACTAAGTGAAAAATCCACTGAAATAGAACTATATTAAATTTATTACTTTTCCTCACAGATATCCTAAAATATCCCTTTATAATACCTCTCTCCTCCCATGAACATTTTAAACAATACAGAAATTACTGTATAGCTATCTAATAATTTGACTTTTGTACACTCTAACATTTGTTTTGCTAAGAATCCATTCACACATTTGTTTAGTATTCCACTCAGAGGTATTATTCTTGTCACAGGCTAAGAAATGTGGGCTCTTCTTAGACAAATACATGAACAAATTCATTTGTTTACTGTGTTCATTTCTTGTATTTTTTTCTGTATGATTAAGAGAGAATGTTGTTCAAAAGAAGAAATACTATGGAAAAGTGAAAGAATTATATCTTGCTTCAAGGATTGGAAAGCTATAAGGCTTGACTTTCTCGCTATTAAATTTAAGTTGCATAAATCCACTCTAGCACTGCTTACATTTGAGGTAGAGAATATTGCTCTGTAAATCTGGCTCCATATTCACCACTTCCCTCAAAGCCCTTATGAGAAAGGATATTGTTTACAGCCAACGTGTATTTAACAAGCATTGTAGCTCTGTGGGTGTTAATCATATGATTTAATTGATCGTAGAACTGCCTATCTGAGACAGAGAAATTTGCACTTTTACAAAATTCACTTAAAGGTCACTGATAGCCCTTAGAACATTGGCTCATCTGGCCATCATCCAAACTGTCTAGGTGGCTACTGAAGTCATACTTTGTCCTTGTCTACATAGGTTATTATGAAGGATATTCCAAATTAGACTATTCAAGTTTCAAAATATCAAGACATAGTTACTAATCAAAGAGTTGTGCACGTTTTTTGCATACTAGCTTTAGACCATTTCATTACTAAAATGTTGAAATGACTATGAATGTCAAAAATCATTATAGTATAGCATAAGTTTGTATTTAAAAGTGTAGAAACTGTTAGTGTCTATGTATCCTGGCTGACACTGAAGGCAAAGGAAGGTCAGAACAAGTGTCAAAAAAGCCACAAAATTGAGTTATAGTACATATATGCTTTATTTAACAATATTGGAAAGAAAGCACTGTGGAAAAGATAGCATTGATTTAAGCTTGTCTATTTTGAGGAAATATCTCTTTGCAATTACTCAACTTGGAAGTTTTATATTTTGTAAATCAAATAGCCCATTTTTGGACTAATTTCCTTAACTATATTAAAAGTCCATAAATTATTCTGGTGTATATTTAGAATAGGTAAACAAATACTTTTATTTAAAATTTGTGTCATGATTATTGCCTTTAAACTGCCAAATAATTGAAAGATGGCTATTTTTTATTTAATTTACTAGTTTTCTCTCAGTTGCATTTTCATATTTTAAATGCTTAAAACGTTATATTATTTTAATCTGCATGTGTCCTTTTGCATTTTCTTAGTAAAGATAGTTTAAAAATTGTTACCACCTAACTTATTTTAAAGCCTGATAAAATATCAATATTTTATTATCTTAATGTATTTTCTACTGCATTCGATTATTCATGCCTTTGTTCTTAATCAAGTATATGTATAAATAAAATGTACCCAGGGTCTATATGTTTGCTTTGCCCATTATTGTAAAAAAGGTGTGTAGGCCAAGAATTAACAAAGATCATTCCAATTTTTACAGTGAAACAGAATTTTCTTATAAATAATATTTTGTGTACATCAAACAATCATTAGAAAGCATCAGATTATTTATATTTGATTTGATACAATATGAAGCTCAGTTTGACAAAGTAAAAAATTACTTATCTCAAATTAGAATTATGGTTACCAATAAATATGTAAGTATACATTTTCAAGTATATATTTGAATATCTGTTTAAATTATCACTGCTATTCAAAAATGAAGCCTGCTCTTCTGCAACATTATTGAAGTACTGAGACTCAAAATCAACAAATAGTTGATATGGGAAATAAGGCAGACACTCCTTTAAACACTTTTTGTAATGTGGAAGAGCTTAAGGTTACAGAACAAGCACTGAGATTTTCAAAATGTATTATACAGGCTGGAGGCAGCTGATGTATGTTTGGGTGCTATTCCCCATAGGGTCACCTCAACAGCCAGGTTCTGGAATCACAAATACTTGTTGAGGGCAAATGTATCATTTCCAGCACCAAATATCTTAAATCTTTCTTGATTCATACAAATGGAGATGTTCTTTAACTAGATAATCTTATTATTTTGAATTGAACTAATATTTTCATTCACAAATGTTAAATTTTCATATTACTTACTTAAGGCCTTAGCAAGGGTAGACTAAGGCAGGTGGCAAAAGAGGATGAGAAGCTGGTAAAGGTTTTCCCTCTATGGCAGGTCCTGTTTGGAGAAGTATTTCTAGCTGAATGAGGTAATAACAGATACTGGGTTCAGTGGGTAAGCCAGAGTACCCCCGGGGGAAGTGGTGACTTCATCACATTCTATAGTCAGTTGGTACACAGTGTTAGAATTTGAGATGCCTGGAGATGTATGTAAGGAATACATGTCTATAAGAAATACACACTGCTCTACTATTGAACATTAAGAATATATTCCTTCTATCTAACTGCATGTTTGTACCCATTAAACAACCTCTCTTCAGCATTATACATCTTCTCTCCTCTGGTTTTCCTTAAAAGGAAACCTTGCCATTTATGTGGAACTGATCTTACCCTCAGCTACAGCAGAGAACTTGAAATGGCTTAAAATACCAGTGCATCTACTGCCTTGAAAACAAAAAGTCATTTAGAAATAGTATGAATCATTCTATTATAAAGACACAAGCACAGTTGTTTATTGCATCACTGCTCACAAGAGCAAAGACTTGGAACCAACCCAAATGACCATCAAGGATAGACTGGATAAAGAAAATGTGGCACATATACCCCATGAAATACTATGCAGCCATAAAAAAAGATGAGTTCATGTTCTTTGCAGTGGGTATTGAACAATGAGAACACATGGACACAGGGAGGGGAACATCACACATCAGGTCCTATTGAGGAGTGGGAGGTTAGGGGAGGGATAGCAGGGGGTGGGGGATAAAGAAGGGATAGCATTAGAAGTACCACCTAATGTAGATGATGCGGTGATGCAGCAATCCACCATGGCACATATACACCTATGTAACAAACCTGTGTGATCTGCACATGTACCCCAGAATTTAAAGTATCATTAAAAAAAAAAGAAAAAAAGAAATGGTACAAATCAGTTGAGCACAGTGGCTGGTGGCTCATGTCTATAATCCCAGCATGTGGGAACCCAAGGTGGGCAGACCACCTGAGGTCAGGAGTTCAAGACCAGCCTGGCCAACATGGCAAAACCCGTTCTCTACTAAAAATACAAAATATTAGCCAGGCATGGTGGTGTGTGCCTGTAATCTCAGCTACTCAGGAGGCTGAGGCAGGGGAATCATTTGAACCCAGGAGACGGGGGTTGCAGAGTGCAGTGCTGAGATTGTGTCACTGCACTCTAGCCTGGGTGACAGAGTAAGACTCCATTTCAATAAATGAATGAATGAATGAATAGTACAAATCAATTGAGACCAGAGAGAAAGTGAACCTCAGGATTTCTGTGGAGGCTACCAAATGAGATGTTCTCTACTCTTGGACAATATGCTGTGAAAGTATAAGGGCTAGAATGTTCCTTGGCTGCAGAACATTTGCTACCACATAAAAAGAGGGTAGAGTTGCTGGTGGGACTGAGATCACCATGTCTATTTTCAGGATGAGGTCAACACCCTTGGAAAGTAGAGGGAAAATAGAGATGCCAGAGATGGTGGTGTCCCTGGACCTCCACGTCAAACTGGAATCTAGTTTTATCTCTGGGTTTTCTATTGTTAAGTCAACATATTCCTTCCTTGTTTTTCATTTATTTGTGTTATCCAGTTTGAGGTGGGTTTTTTTTTTTTTTTTTTTTTTTTTTTTTTTTTTTTTTTTTTTTTTTTTTTTTTTTTTTTTTTTTTTTTTTTGGCATTTCCCAAACAAAATATCTTAGCTGTTATAGTTTCCCAATATATGCTTTAAGTACTGAAATGGAAAACCTAGAAAACATGTATTCAGAAATCTAAGCAGGCCAGTAGTTGTCAAATGATTTAAGTATTGGTATCAGGGTCGCATTCCTTGGGCTGAGCTGGACCAGAATGGATGAACACAAGTAAATAAGTCAGGCAAAAACATAACATTGTCTTAGTCCTAGAAATAAACAGAGAAACAAGACTACCCATTACCAAAAAAAAAGGAAATAATGCATTCCTAGTAATTCTCAAGTCAGAAACATCTAGTGTAGGGAATTCATTAAGAAGAAATTATATTAGTAAAGTTTGGAAAAAAGCTATACCTCAGGAATCCATGTATGATCAAAGGAGAGGGGTATTATTTTATAACAGATAAGGGTCGAAGTAGCTGCATCTGAAGACTTAATATGAAGGTCTTATCTGGAAGAATAGTTTAATAATAAATATTATTCAATGTTTGTTAGTAAATGCTTTTGATTTTAATAGCATCAGTGCAGGATTAAGCCAGCATTTTTTTTGTGGAAAACGGAAAGGTCAGGAAGTTTGTAATAGTCCTCTTTCCTGTACAATATAAAAGAATACTACATTAAGAAAGTGTAATTGAAAAAGTAAAGATAGCTGGATGAGAAAGAAGATAATGGCAACAGCTATGGATAAGAGTTGTAGCATGATATCATTTCCCTATCCCTGACAACATACGCATTATATTTTCCTTAAGAACAGAAATTTTACCCTACCTCGAGCATAGGAAAGTCCTAAGAAACACGCACTGAATAATGCATCTTTTCTTTTTACTTCTGAAACTTAAGGCAAATGACATACAGCTTTTAGGGGAATATATATTTTTTGGTATATTCGACATTCTTTAAATAAAAGCAATTTCTAAAAGAACCACAATTCATTCTGACAAAGCACTCAAGCGTATATAAAAATTAGATATGAGAATTTTATTAAAGATCAAAACACACTGAAATCTATGTATCTTTTTATACATACTTACAATAAAAGTAACCTGTTTTATTGTCTTGCCATTGTAAAATGGCAATAGATATCATTTAAGGGTATTTTAGCTCTAATTCTATGTTTGGACATGGACAAAGGGAGGGGAGCACTACACACTGGGGTCAGTTGGGGGGACATAGGGGAGGGACGGTGGGGGGTGGGGAGCTGGGGGGGGATAGCAGGGGGAGAAATGCCACATGTAGGTGATGGGGAGGAAGGCAGCAAATCACACTGCCATGTGTGTTCCTATGCAACA
>NW_016107796.1:356731-386696 GCF_001604975.1 Cebus imitator
AGTGAAACATTCTGTAAGTATTTAAAGAGATTATATGAGGTAAGATGAATTGTAACTAATAGAGATAAACAATCCCATAACTCCATTAATTTAGCATTCCAGATCAAACCTAAATGACCATGTTGCTTTCAGGTAAACATATTTTAATAACTGCTAAATTGATAACAGTTTAATACGTACCTTTTATAAAGCCTACACAATGTCAACTAAAACTCCCTATAGAGGGACCTCTAGATATTCTGACTTTAATGTCATTCTTGGCCACTAATCATAGGTTAAAATATAAATTTTCTTTCTAAAGCTTTGCATTTTAAACATAAAAACTGTCACAAAAATACATTTTTAAAGTTATATGCTATGTGTAATGTGACATAAATTCCCTAGACTTTAATGCATATACTTGAAGTAACTCATGATTTTATTCAATCATGAGTTTATTCACAGCATACTACTTTATCAGGTAACATAGAGCAAAATGTATGCAAGTTGATGACATTTTAGGAAGATATACAGAGACAGCACAAATATTTTGAAGTAAAGTTAAATCATTGTAAGTTACTAAACACTAGATCTACAGTATTTAAAAAGTGGCTGAATTGCAGACTTACTGCCTTTTATTCTCACATGTTTATGTAAGAAAAGACTAGTGAGAAAATGCAGTGCTTTGGGAAGCTTTGTTCAGCAGTCAAATCATGAAAACATGTGAAAAAGAATGAAACCCAATTGATTTTCAGCCAAATCCTATTACTTCACAAATGTATATGCTGATCATGCTTCTTTCTTTTTCTTTCATATCATTTATCTTTGCTTTCCTTTTTACTTTATAGCATTGAATTTGCTACACGGTCTTTTTATATTTAAATATATTATGAACTTCCAAGCCCAATGTATCTAAATTGAAACCAAAGAACAAAAGTGAGATCTCAACACCACCACACACCAAATTATTGCTCTCATTAAACTAAGTATATGCTCAAATATATTGGAGAACTCAATAGCAAGTACCACTACTGAAAAAAATTAAACAAAATTTAAATACATACTTGTTTCATAATAAGAATACAATGGGCTCAAATTTAAAATTCTCATCTTGTATTAAAATATCTCTTTAAAAATCTTTAGACATTACCATAGCTGTCAGGAGCAGAACAGCTGTCCTGCTCCCTAGTATTTAGTAAGCAGCATCTTAAACAGTATAAACATAGACCTACAGGGGTGTGCGTGTGTGTGTGTGTCTATACAATATGCCTAGGCAAAGAAGAGAGAATGGAAATAAAAATAGTACATTAGACACTAAATAACTTCATAATTTATGATCAATTCGACAAAGGGAAATACCCTAAATTAAAAGAGTAAATTGTGTTTTTAGAATATTCTCAATATAAGTAATTTTTAAAGACATACCTTAAAAGCAGAAATAAGAAGTATTACTTTACTTTGTCATTTCCGATCTTAGAAATGTTTACCAGAACAATGATCATAAATAATATATCTGCATTGTCAGTCTAGGAGATTTGGACACTACAAGTTACCACTCATGTTATGTTTGTTTTATTCTCCTCTATGGAGTTTATTAATCCCTCACTGTGACATTTCATAGAAAGAAACAATAGGATTGAGTGCTAGAATCTTCTCATTTACTGTATAAGTTTCTGTTGATCCTGCAGACCTCCGACTGTGATTCTGACATAAATTCACCCAAAAAGGTGGATTTCTCAATAGTGCTAAACTTGCGATCCTCTTTGCTACAAAGCACTGTTCCCAGACAGAACACCAGAAATCTTAAATAATTCATAATCCAATTAGGGAGATGAAGCATAATTGCAGAAGAGATAAATAACAATTTACAAAATATATACAGTAGAACATGAGTTGGTAAATATTTGCTTTGCATTCAGAAAAGGTTTCATGGAACTGGATCATTTGCCTTGAGCCTCAGGTAATAGGTTTTCAGAATGAGGAAAAAGAACTAAAGGATGAGAAACACTAAAAAAGTGCAAGGCACTTTCTAGGATAGTTAGCAGACAGGTTAGTTGCTGTGGGTTAGTTAATGTGGGTAAGAAGTAGGAGAGGAGGTTGAAAAGAGTTGGAGCTAGGTTTATGATGGAGTTGCACATTTTCATGTACCAAACCTCTCAGGATCTTAAAAGCATTTATTATCGCCTTTTCATCTTTTCTCCTTGTTATTCTGCTTTCTCATGAGTACTCTAAATACACAGGATAAACATGCACTATAAAATATTAGTGATAATCACGTTTTCCTCTTTATAACATAACAACTGTGATATTAGGTTGGGTTATGGAAAAAAGAAAAACAAGAATGAGATAAGGAAAACAAAGAAAAAATAAGTGAAGGACAATTTGAACAGATAACTAAGGAGCATCATATCAAGTGGTCAAATAGACTTAAGAAACCCGAATTCTCTATTTTACAACATGTGTATCAAATGTAAAAATTCAACTTCTATTTGCAAATCTTGTGTCTACACGCTATTTTTCTGAGACTTTTTTAAAGAAAGGTTTAATTTCCAGTAACAAAGTGAACTAGAAAGAGAATAGTAGATGAAATACAAGAAGCCCTTGAATCATCAGACATAATTCTCAAATAGGACCATACAAATTTATGAAAATACAGCCCTCTATTTGTACAATTTGAACACTAATTTATTACAGCCTGTTTTTTTGAGAGAGGAAGATCCAATAATCTGATGAGCAGTTTCTTTAATATTGAGCTACAGTATAACATGCCCCCAAAATTTTATATAAAATGAAGTCAAAACAATAAATAAACATAAATAAAAATATGTAGTGAAGTAAAACGATTTCTTGTTCTCATGTGTTTACATAGCATTAGGTGTCAACTCTGTCTTTTTTAAATTTAATAAAATATATGCTCTAGTTATCATTATTCAAAGTCAGAATTTCTACAAATCAGACATCAATATGACTGCTCATATACAACAGAAGTGAAAGAAAAATGCACAAAAATATATGATTTCCTATAATAATAACAGAGAAGGGATCATACTATTTTTTAGATGATGATGATGATGATTGTCGAAACAGGGTCTCATTCTGTTGCCCAAGCTGCAGCGCAGTGGCAGGATCACAGCTCACTGCAGCCCTAACCTCCTGAACTGAAGTGATCCTCCTACGGGAGCTTCCCTAACAGCTGGGACTACAGCAAAACACTATCATATCAGGCTAATTTTTGTGTTCTTTTGTAGGGATAAGGTTTCACTGTGCTGCCCAGGCTGGTCTCAAACTCCTCGACTCAAGCAATCCTCCTGCCTCAGCCTCCCAAATCATTGGGATTACAGGTGAGCCACAACTCCTAGCCCTTATTTTTTAGATTATTAAATACATATAAAACTAGTCTATAATAGAATAATTATCAGTAAAGAGCTAGCAGAATAAAAGATAAAACAGGATCTCACTACACATAGCCCTTTGCTCTATGGCACGACATGGGTCTTAATTCTCTTTCTTTCCTCGTTTTTATTTATTTCCTGCAGAGAGGTTCCTGATGCTTGTAGTACTGTTGCATAACATTTTCTTAATGAAAAAAATGGTCTTTGTGAGGATGAAAGTTCCTCAGGTGACTGAGTAATCAAAGTTACATTCAGAAACAAAGATGAGCCCTCTTTCTGTTTGAAGTATTTGTCTTGTGTAGAAGTCAAAGGTTATTCACAGTTCAGTAAAGGCCAAAATCAAACACAGTGGACTTTCTACTGTACACAGACAGAGATGTATGCAGGACCAAAATGCTCATCTTTGAACTGAAAGAACAGCATTTCTGTCCTCCAAGATATCTCCGCGAGAATTACAGGAAAATGCATAGAGATTAAGAGAATGTATTCAGGGAGAAAGGAAAATTCCTGAAAATGTAACATAGAAATGTAGAAGAAAAATCCTGGGGTAGGCTAGAGGGGTGGAGATGACAGGAGAAGCAGGACAGAAGGGAAAATGGAGGAAGAAGAAAAAATAAAATGTTAAATATATTCCAGAGAAATGAACATTTTGTAGAATATAATGCTTTAATGGGTTTCAACAGACTGAATGATAATAATGAAACATCATAAATGCTTTAAGTTACTAGGAGAATTTTCAATTAATTTAACAATTCTCTCTTACAGAAATTGCACTAACTTTCTGCTTACGTTAAGAAAGAAGTCCCTATAAATAAATACTGCCAGCTTTTCAATGTTTTGGAAAGATATTTTTTACACTAAATATTTTAGACAATTCTCCTATAACAGAGTAAAATACATTTTTTTAAAAAAGAATGACATTTCTTAAATTACTTTCATAATATATTATGAAATACTCTACAGTGACATCAGTGAAATACTATCTGTATACACAAACATTCCGAACCAGAGTTGATATTGGTTTTTATTTGAAAAATAGCATTTTTCTCATTTAATGGGTAAAACGACAAAAATGTAAGGGCTAGTAGTGGATAAAATAGCAAAAAAATAACTTACTAAAGACAACAATTCTGAATTAAATGTTCCTATTCTGTGCCTATAATGTCTCTTTAAACAAAAAGAAACCAAGTAACTCAAAACTCAAAACCTTCTATTCTAAGGGGAAATGAGATTTCTAAAGTTTTTGTTTGAAAGGATTTGAATGGACAGATAACAGTTGAAGTACATGTAAGGCTGGAGTCGGGGGACGTAGACAGCTGAGCAAAGGCTTGCAGGCATGAAAGTAGGTGAAATCCCACATGAGAAGCAGAGTGACTATAGAGGGATAAAATAAAAATATGAATCTGGGAAAATAGAATAGATTGAAGAAGACATTAAATGATGTGGTAAATATAGACTTAATTTGGATGGCATGCAGGATTTCATATACAAGTAAGAATTTCACAAAAAGTATGAAAATTTAGTATGAAAATTATATGACCCACCAATGATTTAGGAAAATGGATCTAAAATAGGGAACTATAAAGAATTGATTACTGTAGTTTCAGGGGACTAGATTTATGGAAGTTGTAACTACAATTTAGAATGAAAATTATTACTACTTTTATCTGAATCTTGAATGGTGCAATGTGACTGACAGGTGTCCCTGGTGCCTTATAAATATTAGTTCATTAAATCCACACAACAATCTATGACATAGGTATAATCACTTTCCCCATTTTACAGTAGAAGGAACTGGGGCACAGGAAATTTATGGGACTTGGCATACTTGAGATGTAATTTGAACTTAGGTATCTTAGCCAGAATCTGTATGTTTAACTCCTATGTAAGACTGAAAATTAGTAGATGACATATGAAAAGAATTACAGGCCAGACAAGGTAACTAATGCCTGTAATCCCAGTATTCTGGGAGGCTGAGGTGAGTGAATCACCTGAGGTCAGGATTTCAAGACCAGCCTGGCCAACATGGTGAAATCCGTTCTCTACTAAAAAAAATTACAAGAATTAGCTGGGCATAGTGGCAGATGCCTGCAATCCTAGCTACTCAGGAGGCTGTGGCATGAGAATAACTTGAACCCAGGAGACAGAGGTTGCAGTGAGCTAAGCTGGGATCACCCCACTGCACTCTAGCCAGGGTGACAGAGCAAGACTGTCTCAAAAAAAGATATATATATATGTGTGTGTGTGTGTGTGTGTGTGTGTGCAGAACAAACATGATATTGTACCATTATAAGTAATAAAATTTAGTAGAAAATAAAGAGATATCTGAGATTAATTATAAGACTGTCAACTTGAAATTGGAAACTCAAGAGTAAAAGCCAGTTTACAGTGATTGGAGGGAAAAAGAATTTCATTTTTATATGGATCGAGTTTTACTCAATTATGCAAGTGGCATAATACCTCTCTGTTTTGAAGCTTTGATTTAGAGATTCAGACATTTGAGTGATATGACAGCCGGAAATTGAAAAGTAGGATGTGCTTGAAGATATAGAGATGAATAATGACATGCATGAAGAAACAAAGATTAGCACACATGTTGATCCTTAGAGAAAAATGCAGAAAGGCGTGGCTTTGTAATTAATAAATTTCTATTTTTTATCTTCAGTCCTTGTTATACACAGTAAAATTTCCTTTCCTTGAGTTACACACAGTTGGCTAGTGTCTTTTCTAGAAACTTCTTTTTACTTGAGCTGACCTTACTAGGTATCTGTCCATTGCCTTTAAATGGGCATTGACTAAAACATGATCCAAAGCAGAGAAAAGAAAATCTGAAAGGAAGGAAAGGTATTTTATTAAAATACTATAGAAACTGAGTTCAAAGAAGATTGATTTGATATATTATTCTATATTGAAACTTCCTTCAACTTTTAAAAGAATATTAGGATAGTAATATCCCTTCTATAATGAGATTATGGATTCCCTTTCAAGATCAGAAAAAAATATTATGGAAGGTAATTTTTATGCTTAATTGGATCAATTATTCTTATACTGGAAATACCAGTTTCAGCATACTTATTAAGTTTGAAATATTTATAAATACAGTACCAGTGAAGAAGACTTAGTAATGCCATAATGTTACATGAGAAAAGGAATCAGAAACACTTTTTCCTTTCTTCCTCTTCTAACTTTTTTTCCTCTTTTGTAATTATTTTATTTTCAATGTTATTGTGCCTACTATTAAATTATTTCTTCTTTTTGTTGACCTAGAGTAGGGTAAAAGGAAATCATAACTGAAATTCAAGGATTTTATAAGATCTCATATATTTGCTCTTCCCTCAAAACACTTCCCTGAAATAATAGAATGGACTGGTTTGAGAAACAAACATCCATTTAGGTATTTTTTCCACTTTCAAATATTACAGGTGTTAATGAATAGTAAAAGTTTTCAAAGACAGTCAAGTAAAAATGATTTAAACAAGGGATCTGTAAAATGCCCAAACTAGAAAAAAAATTTTTCCACACATTTAAAATGTGTTTAAAGATATCACTGTTCCTGATGTACAACTCAAATTAATTGTGTATAATTTTGTCAAAAGGCTAAACATGAAAAACTTTTAAAAAGTCTGATGCAATTTGAAGAATCCTTAGAATAATTTGTTAATTAAGTTAGATTATTTAAATGATACAAAAGTAGTGAGCTAGTATTTCCGTTACACTCTGTGATGATCTAAAGTTGTCATATTCTAAGGTAACTTGACTTCTCAAGGCCAATGGGGATAAAAAATTTGGAAATGTACTATGACAGAGATAATAAAATGATACTGACTATAAATATATAGAGAGATAACTAGATAGGAATGGGTATTTGCTACTCTTTTGTTGTTCAGATATGTTTTCCATTTTTTTTTTAATTTCTAAATATAATCTGTTTAGCAATAAGTGATCTTGAATTATTAAAGAAAATCATGCTGTGTGTTATGACTCATGCCTGTAATCCTAGTACTTTGGGAGGTCAATGTGAGAGAACTGCTCGAAGCCAGGGGTTCTAGACCAACCTAGGCAACATAGAGATGTTAAAAAAAAATAAACTAGGGATATTAAAAGTTAATTTTTAAGATATTAGCTGATATGGTGATGCATGCCTTTAGTCTTAGCTACTGAGAGGCTGGGGTAGAAGAATCACTTAAGCATAGGAGTTCAATGCTACAATGAGCTATGATCATGCTTCTGCACTCCAGCATGGGCAATAGGGTGACAGCCTGTCTCAAAAATGAAAAATAAAAAGGGAGACTCTCAGCCAAGATGGCCAATACGAACAGCTCCAGAGTGCAGTTCCCA
This sequence comes from Cebus imitator, assembly GCF_001604975.1. Classification (NCBI taxonomy): domain Eukaryota; kingdom Metazoa; phylum Chordata; class Mammalia; order Primates; family Cebidae; genus Cebus; species Cebus imitator. Next base: position 364,441 of record NW_016107796.1, read on the forward strand.
GTGAGAGTGACTCAGAAGGTGAGCGACTACCACATTTCCAACCCAAGTACCAGGTTCATCTCAGTGGGACTGGTTGGAGAGTGGGTATAGCCCAAGGAGGGCAAACTGAGGCAAGGTGGGGCGCTGCCTCACCTGAAAAGGCAAGGGGCCAGAGGACCTCCCCCTAACCCAAGGGAGGCCATCAAGGACTCTTCCGGACACTCCAGCACTCTGGCTCAGATATTGTGCTTTTCTCATGGTCTTTACAGCCCACAGACCAGGAGATTCCGACCAATGCCAACAACTCCAGGGCTGTGGGTTACCAGCATAAATTTGGGTGGCTCTTTTAGCCGATGCCTGAAATGCCTGCAAGACAGAACCACCCACTCCCTTGACAAAAAGGGGGCTGAAGTCAGGGAACCAATTAATCTGGCTCAGCAGATCCCAGCCCCACAAAGACCAGAAAACTGAAACCCATTGGTTTGAGATTTGCAGCTAGCACAGCAGTTTGAGCTGGACCTGGGGCAGTCGAACTCGGTGGGGGAAGGAGCATCTGCCATTACTGAGTCAGTGGTAACCTTCCCTGTGTAAACAAATAGCAAGGAAGCTTACACAGCAGATGGGCGGAGCCCGCAGCAGCTCAGCAAAGTGTCTGCAAAGTGCAGGCAGACTGTGACTATACTCCCTCCTTTCTGGGCAAGGCATCTCTGATAAAAAGGCAGCAGATCATTAGGGACTTATAAATAAAGCCCCACCTTTCCAGGATAGAGCACCTGGGAAAAGGGGTGGTTGTGAGTTCCACTGCAGCAGACTTAAATGTCCCTGCCCAGCATCTCTAAAAGGAGAAATGGAGCCCCCAGCACATCACTTGAGCTCTGATAAGGGACAGACTGCCTCATCAAGTGGCTCCACGACCCCTGTTTATCCAAATAGGCACTTCGTAAAGGAGAGCTCAGGCTGACATCTGGTGGGTACTCTTCTGGGATGAAGCTACCAGAGGAAGGAACAGGCAGCAATCCTTGCTGTTCTGCAGGCCCCGCAGGTGATTCCCAGGCAAGCAGGGTCTGGAGAGAATCTCCAGCAGTACTGCAGCAGAGGGGCCTGACTGTTAGAAAGAAAACTAACAGACAGACAGAAATAACTTCAACAACAACAGAAAGGACATCCACTCAGAGACCCCATCCATAAGTTACCATCTTCAAAGACCAAAGGTAGATAAATCCATGAAGATGGGAAGAAACCAGTGCAAAAACACTGAAATCACCAAAATCCAGAATGCCCCTCTTCCTCCAAGGGATCACAACTCACCAAAAAGGAAACAAATCTGGATAGAGAATGAGTTTGATGAACTGACAGATTCAGGCTTCAGAAGGTGTGTAATAACAAACTTCTCTGAGCTAAAGGAGCATATTCAAACCCAATGCAAAGAAACTAAGAACTTTGAAAAAAGGTTAAACAAAATGCTAACTAGAATAAACAGCTTAGAAAAGAACATAAACGACTTGATGGAGCTGAGAAACACAGCAGAAGAACTTTGCGAAGCATACACAAGTTTCAATAGCCAAACTGATCAAACAGAAGAAAGAATTTCAGAGATTAATGATCAACTCAATAAAATAAAACGAGAAGGCAAGATTAGAGAAAAGAGAGTACAAACAAGTGAATAAAACCTCCAAGAAATATGGGATTATGTGAAAAGACCTAATCTACATTTGATTGGTGTACCTGAATGTGACAGGGAGAATGAATCCAAGCTGGAAAATACTCCTTAAGATATTATATAGGAGAATGTTCCCAATCTACCAAGGCAGGCCAACATTCAAATCCAGGAAATACAGAGACCACCACAAAGATGTTCCTCAAGAAGAGCAACCCCAAGGCACATAATCGTCAGATCCACCAGGGTTGAAATGAAGGAAAAAATGCTAAGGGAAGTCAGAGAGAAAGGTTGGATTACTCACAAAGAGAAGCCCATCAGACTCACAGCAGATCTCTCAGCAGAAACCCTACAAGTCAGAAGAGAGTGGGGGTCAATATTCAACATCCTTACAGAAAAGAACTTTCAACCCAGAATTTCATATCCAGCCAAATTAAGCTTCATAAGTGAAGGAGAAATAAAATCCTTTACAGGCAAGCAATTGCTGAGAGATTGTGTCATCACTAGGCCTGTCTTACAAGAGCTCCTGAAGGAAGCATTAAACACAGAAAGGAAAAACCAGTACCAGCCACTGCAAAAATGTACCAAATGATAAAGACCATTGACACAATAAAGAAACTGTATCAACTAACAGGCAAAACAACCAGTTAGTATCAAAATGGCAAGGTCAAATTCACACATAACAATATTAACCTTAAATGTAAATGGGCTAAATACCCCAATCAAAAGACACTGACTGGCAATTTGGATAAAGAGTAAAGACCCATCAGTGTCTGCATTCAGGAGACCCACCTCATGTGAAAAGACACACACATAGATTCAAAATAAAGAGATGGAGGAAGATTTACCGAGCAAATGGAGAGCAAAAAAACAAAAAACAAAAAAACAGGGGTTACAATTTTAGTCTCTGATAAAACAGACTTTAAACCAACAAAGATCAAAAGAGGCAAAGAAGGGCATTGCATGATGGTAAAAGGATCAATGCAACAAGAAGAGATAAATATTCTAAATATCTATGCTCTCAACACAGGAGTACTCATATACATAAAGCAACTTCTTAATGACCTATAAAGAGACTTAGAGTCACACACAGTAATGGTGGGGTACTTTGACATTTCACTGTCAATATTAAAGAGATCAACAAGACAGAAAATTAACAAGAATATCCATGACTGGAATTCAGATCTGGACCAAGCAGACCTAGACATCTACAGAACTCTCCACCCCAAATCCACAGAATATACATTTTTCTAAGCATCACATTACACTTACTCTAAAATTGACCACACAATTGGAAGTAAATCACTCCTGAGCAAAAATGAAAGAACAAAACTCATAACAACCAGTCTCTCAGACCACAGTGCAATCAAATTAGAAGTAAGGATTAAGAAACTCACTCAAAACCACACGACTTCATGGTAACTGAACAACCTGCTCCTAAATGACTACTGGATAAATAATGAAATAAAGGCAGAAATAAAGATGTTCTTCAGAACCAATGAGAAGGAAGACACAATGTACCAGAATCTCTGGGACACATTTAAAGCAGTGTCTAGAGGGAAATTTATAGCACTAAATGCCCACATTTAGTAGTAGCGAAAGATCTAAAATTGACACCCTAAAGTCAGAATTAAAAGAACTAGAGGAGCAAGATCAAACAAATTCAAGAGCTAGCAGAAGACAGGAAATAACTAAGATCAGAGTAGAACTGAAGAAGATAGAAACATAAAATATCCCTCCAAAAAATCAATGATTCTAGGATCTGTTTTTTTTTTTTAAGATCAACAAAATCGATAGACTGCTAGCCAGACTAATAAAAAAGAAAAGAGAGAAGAATTGAACAGATGCAATAAAAAATGATAAAAGGGATATTACCATGGATTCCACAGAAATACAAACTACCATCAGAGATTACTGCAAACACCTCTATGCACATAAACCAGTAAATCTAGAAGAAATGGATCAATTCCTGGACACTTATACACCCTCCCAAGACTAAACCAGAAAGAAGTTGAATCCCTGAATAGAACAATAACAGAGTCTGAAGTTGAGGCAGCCATAAAAAAAGTCAAGGACCAGACAGGTTCACAGCCAAATTATACCAGATGTACAAAAAGGAGGAACTGGTACCATTATTTCTGAAACCATTCCAAGCAATACCAAAAGAGGGAATCCTCCCTAACTCATTTTATGAGACCAACATCATCCTGACACCAAAACCTAACAGAGACACAACTAAAAAAGAAAATTTCAGGCCAATATACATGATGAACATTGATGTGAAAATCTTCAATAAAATACTGGTAAAGGGAATCCAACAGTACATCAGAAAGCTTATCCATCATGATCAAGTCGGCTTCATCCCTGGGATGCTAGGCTGGTTCAACATACACAAATGTATAAACGTAATCCATCACATAAACAGAACCAGTGACAAAAGTCACATGATTATCTCAATAGATACAGAGAAGGTCTTCAACAAAATTCAACAGCCCTTTATGTTAAAAAGTCTCAAAAAACTAGATATTGATGGAATGTATCTCAAAATAATGAAAGCTATTTATGGCAAACCCACAGCCAACATCACACTGAATGGGCAAAAACTGGAAACATTCCCTTTGAAAACTGGCACTAGATAAGAGTGCCCTCTCTCACCACTCCTATTCAACATCGTATAGGAATTTCTGGCCAGGGAAATCAGTCAAGAAAAAGAAATAAAGTGTATACAATTAGGAAAAGAGGAAGTCAAATTGTCTCTATTTGCAGGTGACATAATGGAATATTTAGAAGACCCCATCATTTCAGCCCCAAATCTCCTTAGCTGATAAGAGACTTCAGCAAATCTCTGGATACAAAATCAATGTACAGAAATCACAAGCATTCCTCTACACCAATAACAGACAAACAGAGAGCCAAATCATGAGCAAACTCCCATTCACAATTGCTACAAAGAGAATAAAATACCTAGGAATATAATTAACAAAGGATGCAAAAGACCTCTTCAAGGAGAACTTGAAAACCACTGCTCAAGGAAATAAGAGAAGACACAAACAGATGGAAAATATTCCATGGTCCTAATTAGGAAGAATCAATATTGTGAAAAAGGCCCTATTGCCCAAAGTAATTTATAGATTCAATGCTATCCCCATCAAGCTACATTTGACCTTCTTCAGAGAACTGGAAAAAGACACCTTAAGCTTCATATGGAACCAAAAATGAGTCTGCATAGCCAAGACAATCCTAAGCAAAAAGAACAAAGTGGGACGCATCAGGCTACCTGACTTCAAACTATACTACAAGGCTACAGTAATCAAAACAGCATGTTACTGGTATCAAAACAGAGCTTTAGACCAATGGAATAAAAGAGGCCTCAGAAGTAATGCCGCACATCTACAACCATCTAATCTTTGACAAACCTGACAAAAACAAGCAATGGGGAAAGAATTCCCTGTTTAATAAATGATGTTGGGAAAACTGGCTAGTCATGTGCAGAAAGCTGAAACTGGACCCCTTCCTTACACCTTATACAAAAATTAATTCCAGATAGTTTAAAAATTTAAACATAAGACATAACATCATAAAAACCCTAGAGGTAAACCTAGGCAATACCATTCAGACCGTAAGCATAGGCAAGGACTTCATGAGTAAAACACCAAAACCAATGGCAACAAAAGCCAAAATAGACAAATGGGATCAAATTAAACTTAAGAGCTTCTACACAGCAAAAGAAACAATCATTATAGTGAACCAGAAACCAACAGAATGGGAAGAAATTTTTGCAAGCTGCCCATCTGACAAGGGGCTAATATCCAGAATCCACAAAGAACTTAAACAAATTTACAAGGAAAAAACAAACCACCCCATCAAAAAGTGGGTGAAGGATATGAACAGACACTTTTCAAAAAAAGACATTGATGAGGCCAACAAACATATGAAAAAATGCTCATCATCACTGGTCATTAGAGAAATGCAAATCAAAACCACATTGAGATACCATCTCACACCAGTTAGAATGGTGACCATTAAAAATCTGGAGATGACAGATGCTGGAGATGATGTGGAGAAATAGGAACAATTTTATACTGTTGGTAGGAGTGTAAATTAGTTCAAACATTGTGGAAGACAATGTGGTAATTACTTTAGGATCCAGAAATAAAAATACTATTTGGCCCAGCAATCCAATTACTGGGTATATACCCAAAGTTTATAAATCATTCTATTATAAAGACACATGCACATGTATGTTCATTGTGGCAGTGTTGACAATAGCAAATACTTGGAACTAACCTAAATGTCCATCAGTGATAGGCTGGATAAAGAAAATGTGGCACATATACACCCTGGAATACTATGCAGCCATAAAACAGGATGAGTTCATGTCCTTTCAGGGACATGGATGATACTAGAAACTATCATTCCCAGCAAACCGACACAAAAACAGAAAACCAAACACTGCATGTTCTCAAAGTGGGTATTGAACAATGAGAACTCACGGACACAGGGAGGGGAACATCACACACTGTGGCCTGTTGGGGTGTCGGGGGATTGGGGAGGAATAACATTAGGAGAAATACCTAATATTGGTGACAGGGGATGGATGCAGCAAACCACCATTGCATGTGTATACCTATGTAACAATCCTGCACAATCTCCACATGTACTCCAGAACTTAAAGTTAAAAAAAAAAAAAAAAGAGAATCAGAGGGTTATATCAACCAGCTAATACTTTTTATAAGCAAAATAATTCTGTTCAAGTGAACAAACATCAAAGTTTTAACACATTAATTTTTTGTTGTTTTTCAAAATTAAAGTATTACTTAGAAAATATATTCAGACTACATCCATTTTTAGGTGAAATACAGATTTGTTACCTAGCCAACACATAATAGATGAGATATTAAAACAAATGGAAGACCTGCAACAATTAAGGAAATAGCCCAAATTGTTGTGATTTCCAAATATCTGAGACTAATAAGGGAAGAGTTAATTTTTTTTGGCCAAAAATGTCCCGAAAACTTCCCTCAAACTATGTCATCAGAGTAAAACTGAAACAATAAGAGAAACATCATAGAGATTAGAGAGGGAAAAAATTACCAGGAAATTGACAGTTGTAGCTGATATTTTGGAGGTAGTACACTGAAAGAGAAGAACTTCCTACATTCCAGCACTGTGTAAATTTCCATAATTTAGGAACAAAAGCACAAGAAATCTTGATATGCATTAAATGAAGATAAGTATTCCATTCTCTGAATTTTGCATAAACAAAATACTAAGAATATTCTGTTAAAGATCTAATAGATCTTTAAGAGGTCTCTGTTTATTCTATAAAATTTACCATATATAATTCAACATTTGTCATTTTCCTTTAATAGGTTTCTATTATTGCAATGACTGCAATTGAATATGGAACAGAGGAAGATTGGTAAATAGAAGGTGATATAAACCATAGTATTCTGTTAGATGTAGCTTAGCTACCGCTGAATAAGGACTTGTGAAGGAGAACTGAATGGCAATATTTAACTATATAAAGTCACAGAATTAAATAGTTGTTGTTCATTTTATAAATGAGGCTTTTTTTTCCCCATTTATTTATTTTATTGCATTTTAGGTTTTGGGGTACATGTGAAGAACATGCAAAATTGTTGCATAGGTACACACGTGGCAGTGTGATTTGCTGCCTTCCTCCCCATCACCTACATCTGGCATTTCTCCCCTTGCTATCTCTCCCCAGCTCCCCACCCCACACCGTCCCTCCCCTATTTCCCCCCAACTGACCCCAGTGTGTAGTGCTCCCCTCCCTGTGTCCATGTGTTCTCATTGTTCAACTCCCGCCTATGAGTGAGAACATGTGGTGTTTGATCTTCTGCTCTTCTGTCAGTTTGCTGAGAATGATGGTTTCCAGGTTCATCCATGTCCCTACAAAGGACGCAAACTCATCGTTTTTGATAGCTGCATAATATTCCATGGTGTATATGTGCCACATTTTCCCTATCCAGTCTATCGTCGATGGGCATTTGGGTTGGTTCCATGTCTTTGCTATTGTAAACAGTGCTGCAATGAACATTCATGTGCACGTGTCCTTATAGTAGAACAATTTGTAATCCTTTGGATATATACCCAATAATGGGATTGCTGGGTCAAATGGAATTTCTATTTCTAGGTCCTTGAGGAATCGCCACACTGTCTTCCACAATGGTTGAACTAATTTACACTCCCTCCAACAGGGTAAAATTGTTCCTATTTCGCCACATCCGCTCCAGCATCTGTTGTCTCCAGATTTTTTAATGATCGCCATTCTAACTGGCATGAGATGGTATCTCAATGTTGATTTGCATTTCTCTGATGACCAGTGACGATGAGCATTTTTTCATATGTTTGTTGGCCTCATGTATGTCTTCTTTTGTAAAGTCTCTGTTCATATCCTTTGCCCACTTTTGAATGGGCTCGTTTGTTTTTTTCTTGTAAACCTGTTTTAGTTCTTTGTAAATTCTGGATATCAGCCCTTTGTCAGATGGGTAAACTGCAAAAATTTTTTCCCATTCTGTTGGTTGCCGATTCACTCTAATGATTGTTTCTTTTGCTGTGCAGAAGCTGTGGAGTTTGATTAGGTCCCATTTGTCTATTTTGGCTTTTGTTGTCAATGCTTTTGGTGTTTTGGTCATGAAGTCCTTGCCTACACCTATGCCCTGAATGGTTTTGCCTAGATTTTCTTCTAGGGTTTTTATGGTGTTAGGTCTTATGTTTAAGTCTTTAATCCTTCTGGAGTTAATTTTAGTGTAAGGTGTCAGGAAGGGGTCCAGTTTCTGCTTTCTGCACATGGCTAGCCAGCTTTCCCAACACCATTTATTGAACAGGGAATCCTTTCCCCATTGCTTGTTTTTGTCTGGTTTGTCAAAGATCAGATGGTTGTTGATATGTTGTGTTGCCTCTGAGACCTCTGTTCTGTTCCATTGGTCTATATCTCTGTTTTGGTACCAGTACCATGCTGTTTTGATTACTGTAGCCTTGTAGTGTAGTTTGAAGTCCGGTAGTGTGATGCCCCTCGCTTTGTTCTTTTGCTTAGAATTGACTTGGCTATGCGGGCTCTCTTTTGGTTCCATGTGAAGTTTAAGGTATTCTTAATAGCTTATTTTGGTATTAAGATCTAAGGTTAAGAACCACTTTAAAAAAAAATTGAAATGGGCAGACCCTTGCTGCTGACAAAGTCACACACATATAATCATAAGATTCCTTCCTTTTGTGATTTTACTGAGGTGTACTTTAAAAATGTTACTAGTTATTCACTTCAATATTCCTGATCATTGTTAGTCGCTTTACCTAAGACACTGAATTATTCTTGAGGCCTTTTACAATGGGGATTTGTAGAAAAATATTACTTTTTTTTTTCACTTCATGATTCTATAGGACAATCTGTACATGCCCATATTCACATGGAGCCTGCATTTATCATTATGGAAGAGCTAGAGGTCTTGAATGTTTGCTTTCAGCCAACTAAAGTGCATAATTTTTAGTCCACTATGAAAAATGTTTTTAATTAAAAATATGAGTATATGAATTTCTCAACCAAACATAATATGCTGTGTCTGTCTGGAATGTTCTCTGCACGCATCCTTTCCTTCCCTCTCCAAGCAACCATCTCTCAGCACACACCTTGTTTTGGTAAGGCATATTAGAATTCCTTCTGAGCATTCCTGTCCACAGTGGTCTCTTTTTTCTATAAACTTTACGAAACATATTTCAATACTTGTCATTTTACTCTCTAAGAAGTGGTCCACTTTGGACTGTTAGGAGAAAAATACTGAAATGTTTAGGGTCTCTAAACTGGGGCAATGTTTAGGTTAATAGCAAATTATATTTCCAGGATTTGTTGTGTAAGATGGAAAGAGTAAGTAGTTAGTACTCGTAAATGGATAAAAGCATACTTATGTGTTTGTTGCTAGAGAGACATGTTGTGGTATTTGGTAATGGCATATTTTTGTATTTGCTTAGGACATTTAATAGGTTAAAAGAATAAATTGGTGATAATTCATGGGTCTATCCTTTTGGGAATTGCTGTTATGTTTTTTAGAACTGTACAATTTTCCTACCGCTACCATGCTATAACAAATTTTAGAAAGTTAGCAGCTTAAAACAATACAAATTTATTATGCTATATCTCAGGTCAGAATTGCAAAATCATTTTATGGTGCTAAAATCAAGGCATCTTCAAGGCTGCATTTCTTCTGGAGGTTCTCGGATCACATTTGTTCCTTGTCTTTTCCAACTTTTAAATGCTTCTTGTGTCATCCATAGGCCTCTTTCACCTTCAATATCAACAGTCAAACCACTCCAGCATCTGCTTATTGTTATACTTCCTTCTATGATTCTGACACTCTCGCCTTTCTATTTTCCTTATAAAGATCCCTGTGATTACAATAAGCCCTCTCAGATAATCCGGGATAATCTCTCCATTTTGATATCCTTAATTTGATTATATTTGCTAAATCCTTTTGCCATGTAAGTTAACATATTTTTGGGTTCCAGAGATTAGAAAGAGGGTATCCTTGAGAGGGTCGGTTCCGTCTACCTTGTGAACCTTCCTTCAGTCATTTGTAACTAGTATTAAACTAGGACATTTTATTTAAGAAATATTTTGAATTTTAAAATTTATAAATACTGTTATGTTTTCATGTGATCTCAAGGTCCAAACTTATATGGCTTCATTGATTATTGGTTGAGAACAAGTACTATCAAGTGACCTAAGGAACAGACATTCAATCCATTTGAAAGAGAGCTTATGATATAAAATAAGAAAAAGAAACTAATGAGCTTCATGCAAATAATATTTTCTAGGAAACATTCATACTATTTAAAAAGAAGTTCAAGAGAGTCTGAATAGCACTCACATTAGCTCGAAACAATATCAATTTTAAGTTCAGAGAGTGTAAAGTTAATTAAAGTTCCTAACTAAAATTCAAATCTTTAGGTACAAGATATTATAGTTTTATTTCCTTTTGTAAAACAATATATTCAGTAGTCCCCCACCTTATCGCCAGTTTTGTTTTCCACAGTTTTAGTCACCTGCTGTCAACCATGGTTCCATAATAGATGGGTACAGTACAATAAGATACTTTGAGAGAGAAACCACATTCACATACCTTTTATTACAGTACACTGCTATAATTATTTTATTAGTTATATGGTTATCTTTTACTGTGCTTAATTTATAAATTAAACTTTATCTTAGGTTTCTATGTATAAGAAAAATATAGTGTATGTAGGATTTGGTAGCATCCCTGGCTTCAGGCATCCACTAGAGGTCTCAGAACATATTCCTGGCATATAAGGAAGGGACTATTGTATTATCCTAAAGGGCCTGAATATCAGATTAATATTAAAATAGATTAATATTAAATTGGATATTCATATGTTAAAATGTTCAACATTAACATTCCAAATAGGTAAATGAAATATAACTAACAGGTCAGGTACAATGGGTCATGCCTGCAATCCCAGCATTTTGGGAAGCCAAGACAGATGGATAACTTGAGCCCAAGAATGCAAGACCAGACTGGGCAACATGGCAAAACTCCTTTTCTACAAAAAATACAAAAATTAATTGGGTGTGATGGTACATGTCTGTACTCCCAGCTACTTGGAGACTGATATAAGAGGGTCACATGAACCCCAGGAGGTCAAGGCTGCAGTGAACCATGATGGCACTCCAGCCTGGGCGATAGAATAAGATCATGCCTCAAATAAAAACTAAATAATAATAATAATAATAATAATTCATGGTTAAAATATATTGTGAAAGATGAAGAGAAAAAAGAATGTTCTAAATTTAGTAACAAATATATTACTCATATTAATTCCAATATTCATGAATGTCAAATTTCCTCTTCAGAAATTTCACCAAGTAAAGAAAAGTAAGGCTGGATGAGGTGGCTCATGCTTATAATCACAGGACTTTGAGAGGCTGTGGCTGGAGGATCACTTGAGGTCAAGAGTTCAAGACCAACCTGGTCTATATAGCAAGAACTCATCTCTAAAAAAAAGAAAAATAAAATAGTGAGGTGTGGTGGCATGTGCCTGTAGTCTCAGATTCTCAGGAGGCTGAGGTGGGAGGATCACTTGAACCCAGGAGTTTGAGGCCACAGCGAGCAATGATCATGCCATTGCACTCCAGCCTGGGTGATAGAGCAAGACCCTATCTTAAAAACAAAGTAAAACAAATAAAATAAAAAGAAAAAAATAAAGTGGCACACATTTAAATTTGTAAATATTATCTCAAGAAAGTTAAGTAATTTAAATTCATTTCATTTATTTTTAGGTGTAAAATTAACATAATTTAAAATTTCTAATACTTGGAACTTCTAAGGGCTGATAGAGACATGTAAGAATAAATTACAAAGAAATAATTTATTTCATGTTCCTTTGAAAAAAAAATCAAAAACAACACTGCAATAAGATTGTCTCAGAAATAAGAGCTGCAAATTTAGGATGGAGCTTCTTCTTGGGATGTGGCTGATAGATGTTTTCTCTCGCACATCTTTGGAAGTGAGGAAGAGTTGGAGAAATTTTGCTCCTCCTCTGGCTCTCTGCTCCTCTGAAGAAGTTTTGAGGGAGTAGAACAATGTGTGTGCCTGGAGGATCATTGCTGTTTCTCCATCCAACGTCCAGATTTGGCATTCTCAGTCTTGGTAGTAATCACACAAGTTTTACAGAAACAGAATCAGGATCACAGCCCTCTGGATTTGACTCAGTGATAGCAATGTCATTTTCAGCACCTTGATTGGATAAGTGCTTCTAAATTGTTCTTGGTCTCTTAGAAATTGCTTAGGAAGCAAGGGGAGCAGATGCCAAACAGATTCTGGCTGAGTCCCTGCAGCTTTGTCAGTGAGATGTCTAGTTTACACTAATTTGCATGAATCCCCATGCCATCCAGAGGAAAACAGAGGTTTTCTAAAACACAATTCTTTTCAGTCCTGTCCCCTGACTACCTCTGCAAGCCCATCATCAACACCAATTAGCTCTGACTCCTCAGGAGAGGTCACTGAGTAGAATAGACAGTTTTATTCAGCTCCCACTTATGAGTAAGAACATGCAGTGTTTGGTTTTCTGTTCCTATGTTAGGGGAACATCACATACCAGAGTCTGCTACGGGGTGTGGGGCTAGAGGACGGATAGCATTAGGAGCAATATCTAATGCAGATGACTAGTTGATGGGTGCAGCAAACCACAATGGCACGTGTATACCTATGTAACAAATTTGCACGTTCTGCATATGTATCCCAGAACTTAAAGTATGATAATTAAAAAGAAAAAAAAATCATCTGAGTTTTAGGAGCTGGGTGATAATCAGCTGTTTGAACATGCTCAATTTAGCCAAAGTTCTACTGTTGAACATTTCGTTTCCCTCTAATTTTCTCTACTATCTTAATAATAGAGAAATATGAATAGTCTTGTTCATACATCTTTGTCCACCTCTCTGATTATTTTCTTGAGACAGATTCCTCAGCATTAAATCACTGTGTTAAGGGCATAAACAATTTAAAAGATCATCATACATATTGCCAGAAAGCTTTTCAGAATTGATATCCATTTATATTATCATCAGCTGTTTGGAGAACTATAACCTCACCATAAACTGCCCAACACTATTGTCTATGTTTTATTTCTTCATACAAGATAAGAAAAAATAATCTTTTGTGTTTCGTTAATTTTTCTGTCTTTGTTTCCTCATTAGGTTAAACGATTTTAAATGTTTCTATATGTTATTTGTCTATTTATGTTCTTTTTATATTTCTCCATTGAGATTTTGTTTCTTACAGATTTAAATATCATTTTAAATTAATAATAATCCTTTCCCTTTCAAAACAACAAAAAGAAAAGACAAAAGAATAGAGAGCTCTTCCTGGAATTAGCTTGTGCAGTGACAGTGTCTTGTGAGACTCTTCTAGATCAAGGCAAGTATAAAGGTAACAGAAAAGGCTTTAAACGTCCACTTAATCAGTTACAGGTTAGAATTAGAGAGTTAGTATGGCACAAAAATTAGGATAATGGGAAGTTTTGCAGGATTTTCCATTTGGATAGAAATCAGAAACCATAATTGACCTTAAAATGAATGTGCCGTGATACAGTAGCAATGTTTTCTCTTGTCTCCTCACATCTATCAAGGATCTTACTTATGTTACTAAAATACACACACACCAGAGAGAGAGAGAGAGAGGAGAGAGAGAAAGAGATGAAGAAAGAGGAGAGAGTGGGTTTCCTGATTTAAAAGCTAATCTTTCAAGTCTCTTTGTGGGCATCTATTTCTGTTTTAAAAACCAATCTCATACATACAATTAACGACAAACTTTCCTAATGTTTCACATTAAAAATTAGCTCCTGATATATGGCAGTCACTGTACTAGGCTTTACAGTCACAAAATTGGGAGAAAAATGTACAACAACAAATGCAAAAGCACACAAAATGACACAAACTTCAAAATAAAGGATTAATTTACACACATAATTTTGGGAAAAGACAAGCATACATATATGAAAAAGCTGTGTGTTCTCCTGTTTCGTGTGTGTGTGTGTGTGTGTGTGTGTGTATGAAAGGAGTATCACTATGTCTTTGTTAATTTTAAGAAGGAATGATAACAACCATTTGAAATCCTGGTTAAAATGCTGAAGACTAAGCAGTCATATGTAACTCTGTAATCATGGCTGGAATAAACACATAAGGAACTAGAGTCAGTTTACCACAATAAGTGGAGCCTAAGCATGTCCAAGCTAAGACAATAGAGCCCTATTCTATTGACATTTATCACTCTGTAATGTAACTTTGTTTTCATGACAATTGCTTCTTTACTTGAGAGTTCTTTGAATGTAGTTTCATGTCTACATATATATGTCACATATACAGAGTTCTTAGTACTCTAGCACATACTATGTCCACATATAGTATACAATCAATAAAAATTTGTAGAGGAATTAATGAATACATATATTTTATGTGATACTGAATCAGTAACCAAACAATTTAAAGTCTGTTCATATGTGCAATTAAATTTATTCTTTAAAATTAAATATATACAAACATACTCATGATGAGAGAACACTAAAAAATTATACTCACAATTTTCCAGGTCCATTTTCACATTTACTACTGATGAAATTATTTGCAAAATTTAAATGAATGAAATGGGGTATTGACTACAATATACTAAACATTGCTCATTTCATGTATGTCACTGTAAAGTGGATTCTGCTCTATCCTTCCAAAAAAGCATTTCAATTTCCTTTATCTTCCCTATCTTTAAATAACTTTTATTTTCTTATTAATGGGGATAAGACTGCATACCCTAAGAATTTCTAAGGCAATGCCATTTTAAAAAGTTATAGGTAATAAAAAATGTAATTCCACTACTACCCATGCTAAATGACTTCAAACATTCCTCTAACTTATAAAATTGTGATGGTCAAATGATCAAGTTGAAATAGGACTATTAGTTTCTTTATAAAACTCATTCTGAAAATGACTGCTTTATTGGGAATAAAAGCATTCATCTAGAGTCTCCTATGTATTGACATACTTTTTTCAAGGGAACAAATGTGAATAAGAAAATGTAGTTTCCCTGAAGTTACCCCATTATTAAATATTAATAAATCAATTTTCCCATATTTACCCTCTTTAATTAGTCACTTTTAACAGAGAAAATAGCATAGATTACTACTTAGGTTAACACGAAACAATACTAGTTTTTGCTATATGGTAATTACTCAACAGTAGGTTTTCCCAAAGTTGCTTGTCTTGCTTTCAGGAAAAAAAAAAAAAAGCATTTATTGCCTAAAATTAGCTAGAGTATAAGTGCATTATTTGGTCTCTAAATTCTAAGATGATAAAGAGCTTTTAAACCCTCAAAGTTGTATTCAATGTAAACAAAACAATCCAATCGATGCTTTTCTTTTAATTGGAATTTATTCTCAGAGTAAAGCTAGAACATCCAATTACACATCATCTGAAAGTTTAAACTACCACATAAATTATAATTCCTAAAGCTGGAAATTAGTGTTTTATTTACGTACATGCCACATCTCATCCAATTTTCACTGCATTCAATGATTTAAACGCTATAATTCTATTTTTATATAATCTATTAGTATTCAAACCCACATTTTTACTCAGAAATTTTTGATAGATAAATGAGTTAGGCTTCTGAATAATTTACTGTCCTCTACAAAGATTTGAATTAACAGTTTTGAGCTCTAATTTAACTCATTGTTTATTTGCTGGTACTAGCCAAAACCAAGGCTCATCTCTATTGGCACCTCAGTATTACACAAACATCAATAATGAATAGGGGAACATTTTCTTCTGTTCTGGTGAAAGACTCCATGTTATTATTACTGCAGGCTTGTTTTACTCTAATCACTAAAATATCCTGACATCTCTTTTAGATAAACACGTTTACTCACTTAGCATGGACTAAGTAAAAATAGCTTTAAATATATTTCAAAGCAAATGATTTATAAAAGTTTGAGAGTATACTGTAAATACATAAAGAAAATGGCAATAAATGAAGCTGAATTTAGCTCTGTTAAAATCCATTAACTTTTGTGTACCTCATCTAAGTTGAAGATGAATCCAATAAAGTACCATTCCTGGTAGGGGAAGAAATCAATGCAACTTTATTTTACTGTTCAGTGGGTGGGTGTCAAAACTTTTCCTGTTGAGAGAAAAAAAAATTAAGCTTCCCTTAAAAATAGCTGAGATCACAATTACTGTGACAATTTTGCTTTCTGCCTTTTCTATGTAGTGGTTTATGCTTATAATCAATAGATAATATGGGCTATTATAGAATGCAAACATTGTTGAGAAGTATATTATGCCAAGCGCTATGGAAAGAAAGGAAAAATAAACAAGAAAAATATTTAATAGGAAATATAAACTGGAGTTCTATATGATATAATTATTTTTGTCTTAAAAAACTCAAAGAACATTTAGCAACTAATAGAAGAGTTAAGAAACATCTTTTTATGCTCATCTTTGACATAAATAAGAACCCATATTATCATTCTTCATTATGGTCAAATAGGAACTGTGCTATCCTACCCTGTGTTAGCCTGACAGACTCCATCTTGCTGGGAGCCAGACAGACTCCATCTTAACCTCTGCTTTACCCCTCCTGCCATTTCTTCCTTGAGTGCATACCTGGGTCATGCTACTGTGCTGGGTCATGCTGTGCTTAGAATTATAGAGGCATATAACCATTGTAACCATATCCTGATTGGCAAGCCCACTTGCTATTGTGAATACCCTCCTTGATTGATTGTATGGCAAGTACCGGATACCCACCTTGGTAACCAGCAATCATGGGAACCAGTTCTGTATACCCGCCCTTAGTTAATCAACAATCATGGGAGCCCTCTGCCTCCTAGTTACCAGCCTCCTCCCCTAACTTGCTTATTCTGCTTCTGTAAAATTCCACTTTGCCCCCTTATGCTGAGCAACATATAAAAGGAAATCAAACCTCTTTCTCAGCGACAAGAGATTTTGAGTGTGAGCTGACTCTTGGTCACCAGCAATAAAGGGCTCACAATCAGATTTCAGAGTGTGGCACTTTCCTAACAACTTGCTCGGATATAACAGAACAGCTCCAGTCTGCAGTTACCAGCAAGAGCATGCCAGAAGATGAGTGATCTTCATTATATTTCTATGTTTCAACACTATGATAAGCTCTACAGAGTAAGAGGCATTTTCTCTGCCTGCTTTGTTTTCTTGTTGTTGTTATTGTTAATGTTTTGCGGTTTTAGCACATGGGAAACCCAAAATAACTGAGTAGTTTAATGGCATGAAATTTCATTATAAAGAGGATTTTTTTTCCCACTGTTTTGTTAATTTTTTTTTCAATACTCCAAGGACTCTCTGGCTACAAAAAAACTCAGATCACATTTGATGGTAAATCATTGTTTTGGTCTCATACTGATTAGCAGGTAAGCTAGCTTAATTTTTTTCCCCCATGATACATGAAGTCAGCTAACATTTTCCCAAAGGGTCTGCTGGTCAAATGAGTTCAAAAAATGTTAAAATCCCATAGACTTTTCTGAAAGTTCTGAACTTATAAAACCCTATATGCTTTAACACATTAAGCAGTCCAAAAAATACTTCAGGAAATGCCAAAACAAAACAAAACATGCTTATCATATAGAAGAGACTTTTAAATTCTATTTGAGCCATTCAATTACTATTTAAAATAATTATCAATCAAAATTAGAGAATCAAAACTAAAAGGGTGAACATACACAGATAAGACTCCAAAAAATTATTTCAATTAATTTGCTCTTGTCAATATAGTTATATTGGGTGTATATTTAGCACTTTGCCAAGTGTTCTGAGGACACAAGTAGAGTAGATGGCTTAGATCTCACCAAAGAAACAAAATGATTTGTCCAAGTGAATGGTGGAGGCAATGGATTGTTGTTTTTGTTTTTGCTTTTATTTCTGGGGGTCAAATATGTCAGAGAATGGATCATTGAGAAAGGTAGTCATTGAAATATTTTTTACTGAATCTGGATAACTCTAAGTGAATAATATATGCAAGGCCAGAGGTACCATTGCAGGCAGCCCCTAAGAAAGCTCCCAGTGATCCCTGCCTGTTGCATTGTGGTATGCAAATGTTGTTGAGGAGTATATTATCTCAAGTGCTTTGGAATGAAAAGAAAAATAAAAACGTTTAAAAGTAAATATAAATTGGAGCGCTATTTGATACGATTCTTTTACATCTCAAAGAACCTATAGTTTAGCAACTAATAGTAGAGCTAACAAATATACTTTAATGCTTAGCTTCATGTGACATAAATGATAACCCATATTATCGTTCCTCATTATATTTCTATGTTTCAACATTATGATAAGCTCCAAAGAGTAAGAGGCTATCTCTTTGCTTGATTTTTTTGGACTTGGAATCTCATAGCTATGGGTGTTTACAAGCCTGTGCAATGCTTTCCACTTGAGTTTGGGCTGGACTTATTGATTTACTTCTTATAAATAGAATACAACGAAGAAATGGAGTGTCACTTCCAAGATTAGTTTACTGAAAGACTATGACTTTTGTCTTCACATGCTCTCTTACTTGGTCTCATTTTCTTTTATATTCCTTATCTTGAGGTCAGTCAACTGCCTGGGTCTGAGACAGCACAATGGAGAAACCCACATGGTGAGGGAGTTAGGCTTGTCAACTATCACTTGAGCAAGCTTAGAAGTAGATCTCCAATTCCCCACACTCCCTGTGAAATCTTCAGATGAAACCACTTGACTGCAACTTCTTAAAATACTTTGAATCAGACTTACCCAGATAAGTTGCCTCTGGGTTTCTGACTCACAGAAAATGTGATATAGTAAATATTTGTTGTTTTCAACTGTGACATTTGAGTAATTTGTTACTAGCAATAGAAGACTAAAAGAATTATATAGGGAGTAGCAAGTCATAATAGGTCCAATCACATCATATCCTCAAACAAAATATTCAATGACTCTCACTACCAATAAAATACAGTACTTTCTCAGATCTGTTCCAAGTTGTCTTCCTAGTCTCACCACTCCATTCCCTCCACCTGTCTCTTAATCACTAATTAAACCAAAAAAATTCTTTTCCTTGAACATCTTCTACATCTTCCTACTTCTGCATCTTTGAAAATACAACTTTGCAAATAAAAGGGTAGAATCATACAGCTCGGGTACATATGGATTAGTGAGTCTCAGTTTTTTACATCTGTAAAATGGAGATACTAGTTATCATTAATTGCATTGTAAAATCAATAGAATGAATGCAAAAATCTAAACTGTGCTTGATATATTTTATAAATGATAGTTTCTCTTCTCTCCTCCATCAATTACCTGCTCCAGTCCAAGTTGTAATCCATATTGTGTTTTCATCTATGTTCATATAGCCATTTGTAAAAAATTGTTATAATTGCCAAGTACACATATCACAATGTCACTAATGTCACTACTGTAACATATACAACATAAATATATGCACATCTATAACATATGTACCATATATGTATATAACATATATACTTACTAGGTATTGAAGTTCCTGAGTAACAGACAGAATCTTGTTAAACATTCTATACCCTTTTTGCCATTATGATTCCCCACATGTAGCAGTAATAAAATTGTTATGATCATTTACTAAATCACATCAAATCATAGAAGATACTGATTAAAGGAATAATATGAGACTAGAATTTGGAGAGTTTTAAGTAAAACACTTTTAATGAAGTAATTTGGATCTAAGGCAATAGATGATAGGGACTCATTTTTAGTTGTTATGCAGGGAGTGGGTTGTATAAATAATATTTTATACAGATTAACCTGGCCAACAATGCAAAGGCACTGGAAGGGGAACTTCTAGAGGATAACCAAGCCAAACAAAATCAGCAAACTGGGATGGAGAAAATTCTGGCAGGCACTTCACCAAAGCAGCAATATATTTATGATTTGAGGGTCAAAATTTGGTTGACTTAAAGGGAGCATTACAACTTGCATAAAGTAGTAGGCTTTTTAAGAGAATTTCTTTTGGTTTTGTTTTCTTAATGGAAAATGTTTTTGCATAAATTTATATTGAGATTTATTCTGTTAGCAAAGAAATCCAGAAACACTTTACAACACCATTTTGTAAATTAACTCTTTTTATTTCTTTACAAAATTTACTTCTGTTTAAAAGGGCTATCTATGACATCAGATTTACTAAATGTATGATAAATATTAGTTGACTGAATGTCTGTATATACAAATACATAGGGAATATGCTTTACTTAGAAATTAAGATAAATATTTGATAACTATTTTATTAGATAATGCTATAACTGAGAATATTAAGATTTGGAGCCTGTATTTTCCTATATAAAGGAAAGAAATCCTTAGTTACCAAAGGTAATGCTAATTTCTTTCATTTTTCCCTCAATGTGTCAAAACAACTCTCAAGTCTAAGTTACGACCACCTTTTATTTTTTTCCTGAAAAATCTCTGGGGAATCAAAGTTGCGACTTCATAGTCTGATTCTGAAGAATCAATACTCAGTGATTCTAGACAGGAGCACCAAATTATTTCGCTGGAGCCGAACCAATTTTCTAGTAGATAGAATTGATTTTTAACCTGAGTCCTTTTTATCTTAATCGATATGGATTAACTGCTTTAGTAACTTTATCAAAAGATGGGCTATCTGACTCAATCTGCTTGTTTTCACAAACTGTTTTGTGATTACAAAAATTAATTATGTTTACCTGGATCCAGCATATATATTTTTCCACCACAGCTTCAAAATAATAAATATTTTATGGTAAAATAAGTTTCAAATATTTTATCACTACATTCTGTATATTGATGCAAAAATCAGCATAACAAAAAAGAATTTTAAAATGTTGCATTTCTTTTATACCAATTAAAAAACAGCTATTTTCATATGTAGTGGTACACCACATAACAGTTGCAGTTGACAAAAGACTACATGTATGACAGAAGTTCCGTAAGATTATAATGAAGCTGAAAAATTCCTATAGTCTGAGTGACACAGCAGCTGCTGTAACACTATAGTACCATGCATTACTTATGTGTCTGTGGTAAGGCTGGTGTAATCAAACTTAATGCCTGCACATAGGTTTTTATATTCTGTGGAAGAGAATAATTTGAAAGAGGAAACTAAAGGTTAATTTATATCCCATTTGTCCCTCTCCTATCTTAAATTAGAATTTCAACTCTAACCCTATTTATTCAATTTGTTAGTTCTTGGTAAATAGGCAGAATGGAAGTAAAATACAAGTTGAGGAGATTTCTATTCTCTCTCATCAGTGACTTAAGCAATAAACTTAACTTTGTGTTGTTTTTCTAGACCATGCATAATATAAAACACAATTTATGTTGTACTCGATATTTTCACCTACCCCTTTTTCCATGTTTTAAAGTTTCTCTCAGTTTTCTTACAATTTATTCTTCATTTTGTGCTTACTTCCACTTTTTATATGTTCTGCTATAAAAGCTAAGCCCAACAGAAAGCTTTATCTCTATATAACTGCATTAGTTTATTAGATATATGTTCGCTATCTTTCTCATTAGGAAATCTGTGAGGCTATAATAAAAGTTTCATTTTTTAAAGATTTCAGCATTTGAGCACACCTATCTTTGTCATGAACTCACTTTGTTCAGTAGATTTTCTTAAAATCTGGGGAAAATATTAGACTCTACAAAGCATTCATTTCCTTGGCTTTATGGCACCTTAGACAATATGAACATCTCCTAAGATTCCTGTCACTTCCATTTTACCAACTGATGCTTCCCTGACAAAATAAGATCTAAAATAGAAGCCCTTACTCAACTTTTTGAAAAGCAGAGCTTTCAGTAAGGCAAAAATTATCTGATGTTCTGCTTTTAACTGAATGAGACTTCAAGTAGATACCTAGATATAGTAGTTTATGTTTATAGTTTCATCAAACTTGTTTCTTTGTAATTTTAGAATTATGTGCAACTATTCTCCATAGCCCCATTATGAACATTGAAATAAACAATAAGGATGTGAGGCTCTCCTATCCAATTTATCCAACTTACTTAGAGTTCGAACTCCTTATTCCTTTTTTTTTTTTTTTT